>NC_051178.1:75837419-75987419 GCF_013339695.2 Rhipicephalus sanguineus | reverse complement strand
TAGCATAAATTTCGGAATACATGCATAAGCCGTTGTGAACTTCAGTTTACGCAGTCTTATAACCGGATGCGCACGCGAACGACCACCATGAGCAAATTATTTTTTTACGATTCATCTGATATGAAACCGACACGGTCTAAAGTAACGGGAATTGCCCTAAACGTCGGTTCGGCGTCGCCTAAAGAAGCGCGAGGACTCTGGGTCCAGAACGATGCCGGACGCCTTGGCCGGGTAGACCTCGGCCAACGCCATGAACGTGGTGTACGAGAAGGTCAGCTCGTCGCCGTTTCGCGGCAACACCCGCGCCGCGGCATGTGCACCGTTACGCACGAACTCCTCTCGCTGCTCCGCAGGCACTCGATGCATCACTGGGCAGGTGCCCCTAATCAGATCTGCGGGCAGAGAAGAAAGTCAGGTCAATGCACGTTGTATGACTTCAGCAATGGTGACAATTAAGCTATAGTCGGGTACAACGTAAGAATAAATGTAAGCTCCGCCCAAAGCCGCCCAGACCCAGCCGGAGAAAATTTGCATCCAATTGCATTTGCTCATTTCCGTGACGTGAAGTACCTTTGGCGTGTTTCAGGTAGGTGATTTTCCCATACAGGCACATGTTCATGTCGCTGGTTTTCGGCCGAAAACGTGAACTTCAGAGCACATTTCAGATAAGATTCCGATATCACTGTCGGGGAAGCGAATATTTTAGGTAAGGACGACGAGCTTTTAATCATCAATATGAGAAGTATTCAGGTTAGCAGCGAAAACGCCGCACGTACGGGGTTACAAGTGACACAACCCAGCACGACTCTCTTCCACAGATGAACGGCAGGCGCTCCACTAGGGGGCGGAGCTTGTATTCATCAGTCGTGCTGGGTGCTTTCCGTTCTAACCATTACTCTTTTGCTGCTAATGTAAATACTACGCATATTAAGAAGTTCATCATTCGTCCTTAAAATATTACGTTTGGCTCAGCAGTCACGTCCGAATCTTTGCTGAAATTGCCCGGGAAGTCCGCTTTCGAGTGAAAACCAAGCGACACAAGCGTGTGTCTGTATGAGAACGTCACCCACCTGAGACTCGCAAAAGGTGGTTGACGTCGCGTAATCGAACAAATGCAACTGAATGAGCGCATCCATGCGAAGTTTCTCTGGGTGGGACAGCGACGGGTATGGGCGGAGCTTACATGCTTTCTTAGGTTGCAACCGACTGCAGCGTCAAGGTTCCTTGTCCGCTTTGCCCAGTTGCGTGTGATGCTTTACACGCACGTGACACTGTAAAATTGTCTCAAAACGACGAAATGGGGCCGATAATTCGAATACCCTATGTTTCAGGTTGTTATATTTCGTACGCAGCTCGTCGTCAGCCACGGGGTAACACGAGTAATCCCTAAGCACTCGTACAATGAATTACAAATGAGTTCTGCGGAATCCCTCAAGGTGGCAGAATGGTCCTGCAAGGAATAATTCACAACCACCCGTTCGTAGCACAAATCCACTAGGAAATCAATACGGGTTTGGAAGAAAGGAAAACTTCTTACTTGAAAAATTCGTCCTGGTCCGAGGATCGAACCCTTCCGCCACTCCGTGTGCTCCCGTAGAATTCATTTCCAATATTCTATGTCTATGTCGGACCAGAAGGTATACCTTGGCGTTATAGTTGTACAATATACCAATAAGGTTCCTCCAACCATTCTGGACGACATCAAGTGGAACGTCGAGTCACGCTAAAGCAGATATTGCGGACACATCGAGAACGTGGTACTAGTCCTGGGATTTATGCTGAGCAGGCTACCTCGGACTCAGGTAGCATATAAGCGCTAAAGTGAGCATGCGATTAAATATTTGATGAGAAATTTTAGGTATTCTGAGAAATAGTCATTCTAGTTTCTTTCCTGTAATATCCGCATGGACGAGTAGCCTAATTAAAAACGAAAACGGTAAAAAGCCAGGTGTACGACGCCTTTTAGAATAAAGCATTTTAAAAATAAAAATACAGACTTAGCATATATTGCCGCACATCAAGTTGTTCAACACCTACTTAGACAGTCAATCACGCTCAATCGCTTCCAACTTGCCCGCTTCGTATTCCTTTTGCATTTTCGAACATTTTCTCAGGGTGTACAAAACATGTGGTACTATTGCGCTCAGTATGAGCTACACCGCGCAAGCGCGTGGCGCACTGCAAGATTGCACAGTCGCGTCGACCATGGCACATTTTCGAGTTATCTGGAGAGAATTTGGCTGCCCCTGCGAGCGCGTATCGCCCTCACTTGCTTGCTTACACAGTCGAAGTTATCATTTGCGAAGCTGATATGGACGCAGGGCGAAACGAGGGCGAGCGTGAGAGCAAACCGAGGCGATGCCAACTCGCAGGAACAGCCAAACCTTCCCCTGACAACTCGAAATCACGCCATGATCGGCGTCGTTGTATAACCTTACAGTGCGCACGACCACGTGCTACGCTGATATCATCCGACAAAGCGCAGCAGCATAGATGTTCGTGCTGCTGAGAAATAGCTGTAACAGCTAGCATGCATAGAGACATACATGACCATCAAGCTGAAAGTGGCTCTAACCTTCCAAGTTTTCCGTGCCTGAGAGCCGCCAGTTGGTCTCGAGTAATTTGCTCTGCTTGACCTGGAACCCAGCGTTCTCCATCATTTCGCGCACAATGGCGGAACACTTCTCTCCTGTGGGCAGCTTCGGATGGAACGCCTTGTAGTCCTGTAGGAATAACCACAAATACACGCATTTTACCAAGAAAACTCAGGAGCCACGAAACAAAGAAAACACAAAACCATAACGCCCTCCACGCGCACAGGTTTCAAACATGGCGTAAAAATAGACCCCATTAGAAGTGCAGATTGAAAGCAAAAACGTCACAGTTTCGCCGCAAGGACGAAGCAATGAATGCGATAACAACAATTGTGGATGTTATGTGAAATAGGGCTAGCACCTCACTCCTTCATAATACGATCTGACGTAATTCAACAAAACGCTGGCGTAGATCTGGCGTAAAGCGACACACATGGTGCCATTTCGGATGCGATTTGCCGTACGGCGCACCGCAGTCCATTTTTCCGCATTTTCATATTTTCCGGGCGGCGGTAGATGTTGGTGGGGTTCGAACACTCTTTTCCCGAAAATGTTTTCATACTGCGTGCGCATATATCTAAGCACACATATAAACACACGCACGAACATACAAAAACTAAGTATGGTTGTACCCCCCGTTCATCCCCCCCTCGCAGAAAAAGATTTCTGGCTACGCCACATGAGCACCCGCACAAGGGCGTACACTTAATTGTGCGGGCGCTCATGCTTTATCATATTGTTGCGCGGTTTTTGATATATTCGAGAGGTATACATCATCTGATTTCTGCGGAGCGATAGTGAACCCACGATTACGCAATTATGTTGTCTTTTTCTGTATGCAAACGGCTTCAAAGGTTTCGCACTCGCGTTGTTCTGCGCATCTGCCTATCAGATTGCAATTTTTAAAGGAGCAGTGACACAAAAATTTAGAAGGCGAGATGGCTTCTGCGATAGATTTGCACGGACACGCACGCATGATTTACAGAATAACAGCGGCTAATATAGTCTGGAACATATTCAAAATCAATTTTAAAGCATGTGAAACGCATGTGCACGCTAAACGCACCACCTCACGACATCGACACCGACTTCACGTTTGTGATGTCTGCCATGCAGCTTGCGTAAGTGGTTTGTTTATTGGAAGAAATATTTACAGAAAAGAATTGACACAGCTTCACTGACTTAAAGTCGGGCAGACGGGTCTAACAGTGGATCTGAGCGCATCACATCGGTGCAAAAGTCATTAAATTTCCTTCTTTATTCGCATTGCGCAAAGATCTCACCTAAACGCTGACTTGTTTTAGTTTCTTGTTTTCCTTTTTGTGTTGTTTTGTCTTGTTTTCTTTGGGGTTTTCTTCTTCATCGTCGCTGCAACGCATATGGGGAAAGCATGGGCGCGTAGCGCAGTAGTCAAGGCCTCGCTTTCGAACCTGGGGTACCCGTGTTCGAATTCCAGCACGTTTTTAAAGACGATAGTCTTTCTTGGGGAACTTAAACGCAGAAATTTTGGCCTGTCTGTCTGTCTGTTTCTCTGTCACCCGATTGAGCGACCCGGCTAAAGTTGAACCACTTGCTTACCGCCCACCCATCTTGAACTGGTACGGCTGTTCATACTTGTGAACGTTGTCGACCAAAAAGTAAATATTACGCATATCTCAGACGCAACATGACTAGGTAAGTATTAGGTGTTGTGTTCCTTTAATAGAAAATACATAGATACGCCATTTTAAAGACCCTAGTTTCTTAAGCTGCACTAAAAATGCGGCTGTGCTGAAAATGCCTATGCGCACCGACGAACGCCCTCTGCCATGGATGAAAGAAACCCTCTGCACAATCTCCTGTTTCCCGACGTATTGCCAGATGGCGTCCATATCTCACCCAGCGCCTCTATCGTCTTTACACGGCATTTGCAGCGGAGCACGCAGATACGCGCCCAATTTTTTTTATTTTTCATTTCTTCGGTGCACGTCAAGTGTTGCTGAGGAGGGTCGCTTATCCTCCTCTCCAATCTTTGCCCTTTTCACTTTCAAATAAACCGAGTGAAATTTCAATGGTCTCATATTTTTTCCCTATAATTGTTCAGTATCCCTTTAAAAAACGGGAATGGACTGTGGGAGGGAGGTGATAGACAGCAAGAAGGAATATTGCCGCATTATGGCAGCAAAGCGCAGACAAAAGGACTAAAGTCTCTAGACTTTTCATTTTTACTTAAGTAGCGACAACTCTCTCCTCCCCCAACCCTCTCTCACACGCAGCCGGCGTCTGCCGCCATGTTCTTCCCAACCTAGAAGGTTTACAATGCCACGTAGGTTTAGGTACATTGGCCACGCACCTTTCAGCAGATAACACGCAAACGCGACGAGCATTTCACTCCCTGCTAATCCCTCGTCCTTAGTGTCTATTAGCAACTTACGGAAATACGGTACGCAAATACGGTAGGGCTTTACAGTACCGCTCCTCCTTTCTCGGTCGTTGTGCTTTTGCCGCTCCTAATTCCAGTAAAGGCACCCCTACACCAAAAAAGCATTTTTTTTTCAAAAATTACTGTGGGGTTTTCATGCCTCTTTGTTGCCTGTCAGCCTACGCATCTTTAACGACGTTAGGGGGACGCACAGTCAGTGGAACTGGGAGCAGCTTGAGCACAATGAGCGAGAAAAGTGAAGCGCTACGGTAATGCCGTTTTCCTATGTTAGCGCATTGTTGAACAGGACGGAGGACAGAAGAACGACACGTACACAGCGGTAACTTCCAACATATGATTTATTTCCACAGGCTTCACACCAATAAATAGGCTTGTAGGACCGCCGTCAAAACCGGACGCAAGGTTCTCTTTTTTGTTTACTTGGTGCGGCCAACTTGGGGGGTCACGCCGGTGGGGTGCTTCGAAGTGCCTGTGCATCGCCCCAAAAAGTACTTAAGACTCCGGAGATGGGTGAGCCCATCGGATTCCTGGTCGCGGCCGGGACAAAGGTGCCAGGCCCCGCTCGCGGGGGGCGGCAGGAAGGGTTGGAAACGTTGTCGTAATGACCTCCCCGTTTGCTCAGCGATGCCTTTCCGCGGTGCATGAATGGGCCGCCTTCGGGCCACGTCGTTTGCCGTTCACGCGCATCGCGGGCGCCTCCCAGGGAGATACAAGAGAAAGCGGCCTGCTTTTTGGGCACCACGCGGTCGCCGGAGGCATTCGTCATGTGTGGCGTGCATCAGGTGGAGCAGACGACGTACAGGCCCTTGACGCTCGAATACGTGATCGACGAGGAGCGGGCCCACGTCGTGGGGCATCGAGCGTTCGGTCGGCACCTTTGACAATTGTTTGCGCGCTCGCCCCCTTCGGCGTGGCATCCATTTCCGCTCTCTGCTCACAGTCTGGTTCGGCAGACTAGCTGGAGCGGGAGCTGAGGTAACGAGCTTGTAAGTGGTGTCTCGTGTAACGTTGTGCGCGGAGGGGGCGGGAAGCTAAGTGGCCCGAGGATGGTCGAAGTGTAGTGTCCCTTCGGCAAATGTGTTTGACATACCACCAGGGTCGTTTTTCTCAGGCACGTTTTAAAGACGATAGTCTTTCTTGGGGAACTTCAACGCAGAAATTTTGGTCTGTCTGTCTTTCTGTTTGTCGGCACGTCCCTCGATTCAGCCACTCGGCCAAAGTTGAACCACTTGCCCAAGGGCCAGCCGTCTTGAACTGGTACGGCTGTTCATACTTGTGAACGTTGTCGATCAAAAATTAAATATCATGCATATCTGAGGTGCAACATCACTAGGTAAGTATTAGGTGGCGTGTTCCTTTAATAGAAAATGCATACATACGTAATTTTAAGGACCCTAGTTTCTTAAGCTGCGCTGAAAATGCATAAGAATGGAAGCTTGAGCGAGTTGGTATGCGTTCATCTTTGTTGAAACAGCGCTCACTAGACGACGACGAAGTAAAATAAGGCACAGGACAGGCGCTGCCTGTCCTGTGCCTTCTTTTACTTCGTCGTCGTCTAGTGAGCGTTGTTTCAACAAAGCTGAAAATGCGACTGCGCTGAAATTTGCCTTCCTCCGTGCCCTTCGCACGAGCTCATTGTTGTGTTTCGGTTTCGGTTCTGTATTGCACGGTACGAATGCCATGGGTTGGTGTTGAAAAACTTTAGTTTTGAGAAGGCCAAGAAGGTGAAAAAAAATATTTAAAAAATGAAAAAGCAGCGTTGTGGGCGGCCTTCAGGCTGCCGGTTGTGGGCGCCGCTCTGGCGTTCCTGTTTTACCCAGGCGACGTGTAAATAAAAGAGTGTGTGGAGAGTACTCGCTGAGTGCGGACGTTTCTCTGCTTCAGCGCTTCGCGCCAAACCGCGTTTTCGGGCTGGCTGGCGTCCCCGCCGGTCGCGTTGGTCACCGCCGGTCTTCGCCTGCTGCTGCGCCGGTACTACCAGCACGCAACACAGCACTCATGTTTCCCGACGTATTGCCAGATGGCGTCCATATCTCACACAGCGCCTCTTCTATCGTCTTTACACGACATTTGCAGCGAAGCACGCAGATACGCGGCCAATTTTTCTTTTCTTTTCTCGTCACTGCGCGCGTGCACTTAGTTCTAGACACGTGTAGCGTCAGCTGAGCCTGCCCTGGCCACAACAACTTTAGTTTACTTTGTTTTTATTTGCCTCTCGTTTGTGTGTTGCTTGGGGCGAGGAGCATGAGCCCGCATAGATGTAAGGAGGCGGCGACCTTGTCGCGAGTTTGTTGATTTGCTGCATGCACCGCCCAATTACAGGGCAAACAGGCGGCTATTCGCCGACAGTAGTGTAAAGGTGGAGCATCGGGGTAATAAAAAGCGGCCCCGGTGTTCCGTCTGACGTTCTGAACCGGGCTTAAGGTGTTCGGCACCGTCGGCTCTGCCGAATCTCGTAGGGTCGCCCTACAGACGGTTCATTTCCAGTACTTGTTTTTCTTTATTTCTTTGTAACATTTATGCTTGTAACTCTTCTGTAAGTCTGTAAATATAAGTCGTCTTGATTTTCCTCTAAACTTCTCCAGCGTATCTCATTCTTCAAGCGACCAGCGAATCCAACGTTAATTCCTCCCACTTCGTTTATACCACCTCGGTTGGTGCGTCTCGGGCGCCGAGTGTGGAGCGTTGTTTTTTTTTACCTTCAAACTTAATTTCGCCTCCCACTTCGTTTATATCACCTCGGGTGGTGCGTCTCGGGCGCCGAGTGTGGAGTGCGGTATCTCGTCTTCAAAAGAACCTGAACTTTACTAGTGTCTATTAGCAACTTACGGAAATACGGTACGCAAATACGGTAGGGCTTTACAGTACCGCTCCTCCTTTCTCGGTCGTTGTGCTTTTGCCGCTCCTAATTCCAGTAAAGGCACCCCAACACCACAAAAGCATTTTTTTTCAAAAATTACTGTGGGGTTTTCATGCCTCTTTGTGGCCTGTCAGCCTACGCATCTTTAACGACGTTCGGGGGACGCACAGTCAGTGGAACTGGGAGCAGCTTGAGCACAATGAGCGAGAAAAGAGAAGCGCTACGGTAATGCCGTTTTCCTATGTTAGCGCACTGTTGAACAGGACGGAGGACAGAAGAACGACACGTACACAGCGGTAACTTCCAACATATGATTTTTTTCCATAGGCTTCACACCAATAAATAGGCTGAAAAGCAGCGCACGCAGGCGTATTTGTAAGCAAGAAAAATGAAAACGTAATGGTTTTTCCAAACACGTGTACATTTTGGTTTACAGAATAATGACAATAGATTTTAGATAACATATGTAGGTCTGCGAGATGATGAGGTCTCAAGATATGTCAACACCGTCCAACCCCATCATCCACAGTAGCACTGTTCATTTAGTTGTAAAAGATACATGGCGGCAAGGTTAACAGACCAATATGGCGGCACCGAATCCCGTCCGTAAAATAGTCTATCGAAGACCTTTTCAACTGAAAGAAGGAACTCGTTCATTAGGGGCTTGCACGGTGGTACAAGGACTGACGTTCCCCGAATGTGCATTTTGTGGGGGTCATGCATGTGAACAATAGCTTAAAGTAGAGTTACTGTATATGGTAGCTTTAGGCAGCAGAGTTGCGCGTAGTTCCGGCTAGGAACCGCCGCTGTGCGGCGAAGCCGCACTCTGTTTTTGCAGGCGACATGCCTAAGCGTGTCGCCGACCAACGTGCCTGGCGTGTCACCGACCGGCGATGAACTACAGGAAAGAAGAAACACCTGTGGCACGGAAGTACAAAGGCTGATGTCACAGCCAAGGCTGTGCACTTTTGGGGGGTCACGTTTATTTAGCACAACCCAAATGAGATAACAGCGGTGCCAGAAAGCCCTCTGTGAAAGAGTAAGCCTGTACGCAGCAGCCGCGACGGGGAGGATAATAGTCGGCCTGAGTTTCAGCTTCTCCGCAATGCCCGGTTGCTAGCGGCGTTTGGGAAACAGTCGCGCAACCCTGCTACCTAAAGGTAGCATATACAGTAACTCTAGCCCAGAGGCGATTATGGCGGCACGTAGGGAGCCTGCGCTGAAAAGCGCGTGGCTGGTGAGTAAGTTTTGTGTACTCGCGCTGCCAGCTGCTTTTCTAGCTGTAAGTGCATTCAACTTTCCACAGTGGAGCCAAAAGTGCGTGAGCACAACACAGCATTTTGGAAAATTACTGCTGTAATACCATGCCTCATACCATAGTTCAATACTTCTTCTAGTCATGAAACATCGCCGTCACGCTATTGGGGGTGGGGGGGGGGGTGCTTCATATGTCGAACAAAGATGCCGCGCCGCGGCGCCACTGCAGCTTAGAGGCCACACTTCACCGGGTTGACACATGCTGCCGGCGCGAGCGAAAAGTCTGCACGGGTAATTTGTGTGTGTGATTTCTTTTTAGATGAGAGCCGAACTCTAGTAATTTACATTCGAAGCGGCACGTTCGCGTGACGATGCCGTTCAGGTTGTTGGGGATGTATCAGACTCCAGACTCCGCTAAAGGTTATATAAGGGTCTTTATTAAACTACGCGACCCGAAACAAAGGGCCCCAGGCCCGATTGAGTATACAAGCGGTTTTCCGAGCAGCTCGTCTTCTTGGCTGCCGGAGGTCGACTCCCTTCGTCTCGTCGACGCTCTCCCCCTCCAAGACGATGACGACCACGTGACCAGGCCACAGCTTCCAGACGCCAGCCCCTGAGATCAAAGGGCCCGAACACAGCGGCACTCGGTCGAAAGGAAGAGGCGCGATGACAGGCGAACGCTTCTCCGTAACCATTCGGAGGAAGAGCCGTGGTCTGTTCACCGTCAGTTTCACGACCGACGCGGCGGTCTCAGTCTCGCGGGGTGCGAGGAAATGGCGGGAAGGCACCCCGGGCCGAAACGCCGATAAATCTTGGACGGAGCCCGCGAAACTGCTGTCACGTAACACCGCCGCTGAGACGCGAGTGCGCCCGTCCCGACAGAGTTCCTGGGAGCGGCACGCAACAAGGTGCTGTGTACCGGGGTGCCGCTCCGGCTGCAATGGCACTAGCTAAAAAGTATCGCTATTTGGCATGCCGAGTGTTCGCGAGCAGTTCGAGCACTGGAAGCGAGCCATACCGCGGCAAGAAGCGGACGACTTCAGCTTCGATTCTAAGCATGTGCATGTGTGCACGAAGCACTTTGACTCATCGGACATCATCCGTACGTGTGATTTCATGATGAACGGTGACGCCGTGTCGTTGCCGAGAGACAAGCCGCGCCTCAGGCCTAACGAAATTCCCCGTTTTGACGACAGCCTACAAGCATACTTCACGACGCCGAAGCCCCGGCCACGGACAGTTCGACGGCCAATAAAACGGCGTAGAGAGCCGTCGTGTGCAAGGGAAGCAGTCGAAGTTCCTGCGTTGCCTACGAGCACCTTGGGTACTGCGCCGGCAGACGACGGTACGTAATCTGCGCGTTTGCGCTAAGACTGCTAGCTGTTTGCATTCCCTGTGCGTGCGATTTACTTTGCACGGCGTGTATACATACTGTCTGGTATGAAGTATGTACATACTGTTGCTGTTTTCAACATTTTCACAGCCGCAGCAGCCTGCAATATTACCAGCAGTGACCAGAGTTGTGGCTCCGCCTGCCAAACGGATAACGAACTCAGCTGTTGCTGCGCAGCGGAAAAGGCAACTCTGCAGTATCAGCTTCGGGCCGTCGCACAGCAGCTTGCACGGTGCCAAACAATGCTCGCAAAGTTGAGGGTGTAGGCTGGCAGACAAAAAAATGCTGAAGCAGAGTCTTCGAAAGCTTACCGATCGCGGAAGGCTTGTCCTAGATGAATGTGTGATGAAAGGAAACGCAAAGTCTGCTAAAGCTGTGCGGTAAGGTATTTATCTAAATATTTAAATATAGTGTTTTTTGTTAAGACGTTTATTGACGGCGAGATTGACGGCGACGATGCACAACGACAGAGCGCAGACTCGCAGACTCTCACGAGCACGAGGGGCGTGCTCCCCGAGGATAGGCGAAGAGGGTGACCCACTAGGAGGCGCTTGAGAGGACGACCCATAAAAGCGTTCCAATGCTTCTCTACAATTACCCCGGGTACGAAAAGGGAGCCGCCTGGCGACCTAACAGCTGGTCACTATTAGCGGGTCATGGTGGGGCTTGAGGCGCTCCACGTTGACAATGTCGCGCCCTCGACAGCGCATGTCGGAAGATGGTTCAATAGGTTCAATCAGGTAGTTGACCGGGGATGTGCGTTCGACGACACGCTAGGGGCCTTCGTATTTTGGTAGTAGTTTGGAAGAGAGGCCAGTTGCAGTGGTAGGAACCGAGAGCCATACGAGCGCTCCAGGGAGGTACGTGGGTGCAGAAGTGTTGGTGGCACTGCGAATGCTCTTCTGCCGCTCTTGGTCCTGCGTAGTAAAGGTCCTGGCTAGCTCGCGACACTCCTCAGCAAGTCTGGCTGTGGCAGAAATAGGCGCACACTCCGATCGATCCGGCGTGTATGGAAGGATTGTGTCGATTGTGTGCGACGGGTGCCTGCCGTACAATAAGAAAAAGGGTGAGAAACCAGTGGTGCTTTGAGGGGCGGTATTGTAGGCGTAGGTGACGAAAGGCAGAATCGAGTCCCAATTTGTGTGATCGGCGGCGACGTACATCGATAGCATGTCGCCGAGCGTGCGGTTAAAGCGTTCGGTGAGGCCATTCGTCTGCGGGTGGTAAGCAGTAGTTTTGTGGTGAACAACGTTGCACTCTTTGAGGATGGCTTCGACGACTTCCGACAGGAAGACACGGCCTCGATCGCTGAGCAGCTCCTGGGGTGGACCGTGGCGCAGCATGAACCGGTGGAGCAGGAAGCAGGCTACATCGCGCGCTGTAGCCGCGGGGAGGGCGGCAGTTTCGGCGTATCGCGTAAGGTGGTCTACAGCGACGATGGCCCAGCGGTTACCAGCCGACGTCAGAGGAAGTGGCCCATACAAATCGATGCCAACGCGCCCAAACGGCCGGTCAGGGCAAGGTAAAGGCTGTAGACCTGCTGGTGACTGGTGCGTTGAAGCTTTGCGGCGCTGACAATCGATGCAGGAGCGAACGAACTTCTGCACGTAGCGGTACATCCCTCGCCAAAAGTACCGTTGGCGAATGCGGTGGTATGTTTTCGATGCCCCAGAGTGCGCACACTGGGGATCAGCGTGGAACGATTCGCATATGTCAGAACGGAGACTGCGGGGTATTACTAGCAGCCACTGGCGGCCGTCGGCGTTATAATTGCGTCGGTGAAGGAGGTCGTCGCGAATGGCGAAATGATGGGCTTGACGACGCAACGCGCGAGTGGATGGTGTTGCCGATGGATCAGTGAGCAAGTCTATCAGTGAAGCGATCCACTGATCCTTGCGCTGTTCGGTAGCGATGGTGTGAATGTCGATGGAAGAAACGGCATTGTGAGACATTGAGCTGTGGGTATTGTCGTCAGGCAAGGGGGAGCGCGAGAGTGCGTCGGCGTCAGCATGCTGGCGTCCCTTGCGGTACAGCACGCGGATGTCGTACTCCTGTAGGCGAAGTGCCCAGCGGGCGAGGCGGCCTGATGGATCCTTCAATGATGACAGCCAGCATAGTGCATGGTGGTCGGTGATGACATCAAATGGGCGACCATACAAATAAGGTCGGAACTTCGTAAGGGCCCAGATAATCGCCAGGCATTCCTTTTCGGTGACGGTGTAATTAGTCTCGGCTTTGGTAAGCGTACGACTTGCATATGCCACGACATATTCAGGGAACCCTGGCTTGCGCTGCGCAAGGACAGCGCCAAGGCCAACACCGCTGGCGTCCGTGTGTACCTCTGTAGGGGCCGTAGGGTCGTAGTGGCGTAGTATGGGAGGCGACGTCAACAAACGACGGAGCTTCGCGAAAGCTTCGTCGCACTCTGACGACCACGAATTGAGCGGCCCGTTACTTCCGAGGAGCTTCGTCAGCGGCGATATGATAGTCGCGAAGTTTCGAATGAAGCGCCGAAAGTAGGAACACAGTCCTACGAAACTGCGCAGTTCCTTGACGGACGTAGGTTTGGGGAACTCGGTCACGGCCCGAAGCTTGGCTGGATCGGGGAGAATACCGTCCTTGGACACGACGTAACCGAGTATTGTCAGCTGCCGTGCTGCAAATCGGCACTTCTTTAGATTCAGTTGCAGACCGGCCTCGCTCAAACGCGTCAAAACATGCCGCAGGCGTTGAAGATGCGTGGAGAAGTCCGGAGCGAAAACAACGACGTCGTCGAGGTAGCATAGGCATGTGTGCCATTTCAGGTTGCGCAGAACGGTATCCATCATGCGCTCAAAGGTGGCGGGCGCATTACACAGCCCAAACGGCATGACGTTGAATTCGTACAAGCCGTCGGGCGTGACAAAGGCGGTCTTCGGTCGAGCGTCATCAGCCATGGGTACTTGCCAGTACCCTGAGCGCAAATCGAGAGATGAAAAGAATTCTGCGCCTTGCAGGCTGTCAATTGCGTCGTCTATTCGCGGTAGTGGATACACGTCCTTGCGAGTGATCTTGTTAAGTCGTCGGTAGTCCACACAGAACCGCACAGAACCGTCCTTCTTCGCCACAAGAACGACAGGAGACGCCCAGGGGCTGTTAGAAGGTCGAATAACATCGCGGCGAAGCATCTCGTCGACTTGCTCGTTGATTACACGGCGTTCTGTGGGAGATACGCGATATGGACGTTGCCGCAATGGCGGCTGGGTGCCAGTGTCGATGCGATGCGTAACGGCGGACGTGCGGCCGAGAGAAGTTTGAGCGACATCGAAAGAAGAGCGAAATTCTTCCAACAGGCCCAGAACCTGGGAACGCTGGACTGGCGTAAGGTTGTCAGCAATGGAGGAACCAAATACATCAGCGGGTGATGAACCAGACGTGTAAACAGCACCGAGCGTACTGGAACTGTGGCAGTGCATTTCATCTGGTTCGTCCATAACTTGTGCGTCTTCGAGGGGTTCCACGCTGCCGAGACATTCCCCTTGCACCAACGTGACACTGTACGGGAATGGATTGATAACAAAAATAGAGGTGCTGCCCTGAGTGACTTGCACGGTCGCGAAAGGCACCAGCAAGCCTTTCCTCGTGCAAACGCGGTCAGGTGGCGAGAGGAGTGCAACGGTGTCGGAAAGACTTGCGCAGTAGACTGACACCGCCGTTGACGAGTTTGCAGGCACCTTGGTGTCGTCTTTGACATGTACCTTGCCTGCAGCCGATGGATTGTCTGCCGGCGTCCAATCAGGGAACGGTGAGAGCTCTATTTCGGCTGGTGCGCAATGAATGACGGCGTCGTGGAGGGAGAGAAAATCCCATCCTAGGATGACGTCGTGAGAGCAGGCTGGAATTATGATCAATTCGACGGCGTACAGAGCATCCTGAATAATGACGCGGGCGGTGCACACCGCTGTAGGGTGAATACTTTGGGCGCTGGCTGTACGGAGGGAGAGACCGGAAAGTGGCGTCGTAACTTTTCGCAGTAATCGGCTAAGTTTGGCGTCCATGACGGATACGGCGGCTCCAGTGTCGACAAGGGCATATGCGCGAACACCGTCCACAAACACGTCAATCACGTTCGATGGGCTTCGCTGAGGGCTTTCGCAGTTCGATAGCGTCGCAGCCCTTGCCTCGTGGACTGCGACGACTAGTTTTCCTGGTCACGGGAGACCGGACGTGGCCGCATGGGCGACAGTGAGCGACGTCGTGGAGACGGTGACCGGCGGGTAGATGTTGCGGCGCGGGACGTCGGTGACATATGCGGCGCTTGGTCATAATAAGGTCGGCTTGATTGGCTGGGGAGGGCTGATGCGACCCGAGGCGGCTCCATGCGATTGCAGTAGCGTGCGACGTGACCGGCGCAACCGCACGCGAAGCAGATGGGGCGGTTGTCGGAAGTGCGCCAGCGGTTCGCGGGTCCCATCCATGTCGCAGAACGGGACGGGCGAGACGGCTGCTGATATGAGGGCATTGTGGGCAGGAGTCGGGGCCTGGGGACGACGTCGACGTACGATGGCGGCACAACCGCGTCGAAGGCCTGGGGTCCGACGACGGCTTCGGCGTAACTTCGCGGTGCAGCCACAGGAATCGCTGGGGGCGGCCTGGCTACAGCTTGCGCGTAGCTTAGTGGCGCATGCACTGGAGGCGGTTGGTGGTATTCAGGAATGACCTCTGCGATTTCCTGCTGAATCGCTCGGCGGAGAGGAGGCAGGAGGGTAGTGGGCGGCTGGTCAACACGCTGCGGTGGAGCGAAAGCCAGTAGAGAGATCTGGCGGGCAATTTCCTCACGCACGAACGACTTGATTTCGGCGAGCAAGGTGGAGTGGTCGGAAATGGCCGACAAGCCCGCGAGATCAGCATCGCGTGATGGCGGTCGACGGGTCATCAAGCGCTGCCGGCGCAGCTCCTCGTAACTTTGGCACAGCGTGATTACCTCTGCCACTGTGCGAGGGTTTTTGGCCAGCAGCATGGTGAAGGCATCGTCGTCGATGCCTTTCATAACATTCCTGATTCTCTCAGACTCCGGCATGCTCGCGTCGGCTTTTTTGCACAAGTCAAGGATGTCTTCAATGTAGCTCGTGAACGATTCACCGGCCTGCTGTGCCCGTTCACGCAACCGCTGTTCGGCTTGCAGCTTACGGACGGCAGGGCGGCCAAACACGTCGACGATGGCGGTCTTGAAATCGGACCACGTCGGGAAATCGGATGCATGGTTGTTGTACCACATGCCTGCCACACCCGCGAGGTAGAAAACCAAGTTGCTCAGCTTGCCTGCTTCGTCCCATTTATTTGGGACACTCACTCGTTCGTAAATCGTGAGCCAGTCCTCTACGTCAGTGCCATCCGCGCCGGTGAAGACAGGAGGGTCACGGATGCGGGGGACACCGGGACAAGCGGTCGGAGCAGGAGGCGGCGTTTGCTTAGCGGCGTCTTGCGGCATGGTAGATGGCACGGTACGGGATCGAAGCTCCAGGGGCATCGAATGGAGACCGAAGTTGTGGTGACGGTACAGCACTCTCCACCACTTTGTTAAGACGTTTATTGACGGCGAGATTGACGGCGACGATGCACAACGACAGAGCGCAGACTCGCAGACTCTCACGAGCACGAGGGGCGTGCTCCCCGAGGATAGGCGAAGAGGGTGACCCACTAGGAGGCGCTTGAGAGGACGACCCATAAAAGCGTTCCAATGCTTCTCTACATTTTTATACTCCTTGAAGGTTGTTAACCAATCCTCAAAGCATAGACCATTTTACTGCCTATATTGTAAATTATGTCAGTGCCTTTTCTACTTCTTCACTTACTCAAAATTGTACCCTATATTAGGACGTCATTGCTCTGACACCTGCGCACTTTAACACCTATAAGTGTGTTGATAACAAGGATCACAAGAAAACTGCTTTATTGAGCACTGTATAGCACTCTGAAACGCGGTTCCGAAAACACAGCGCGGTTTATTAATGTATCTCCGCCATTGTTCCAACTACTTCTTCTTCTCCACAGCAGACTACCCACTACTAGTTTATGTCCCAAGTGCGTCGTGCCGGAAGAAGAAGAAAAGTATGCCACAGATAGGCCCCCCCTGCAGACAAGTGGCCGTGGGCACTTGAAGAAAAAAAATGGTCAGACTGAGCTTGTCAGAATGGGTGCCGGCTTGATCCTTTCAATGCTGACTGTGTCTTCATGCCCATTACGCAGGATTGTAAAATGATGTTCAGAACGCTTGATGACTGGGAAAGGACCGTCATAGCGAGGCTGAAGAGCACGGCGAGACGCATCGACACGAACAAAAACGTGTGAAGATGTCTGTAGGTTTGCCGGCAGAAAAACGTCGTTCTTAGTATGAGCTGAAGTTGGTGATGGGCGCAAGTTTTGCATGAAGACCCGCAGACGCTGGACGAAAGAAGATGGATCCGAAACACTCTGCGTAGTAACGGGGCTGACGAGGTCACCAGGCAAACGGAGTGTGCAGCCATAAACCATCTCGGCTACAGAGCAGGCAAGTTCTGGCCGAAGTGTTGAACGCAGGCCGAGAAGCACGATAGGGAGGTGTGATACCCAATCTTCGGCGTGAGGCTGCGAGGCGAGTGCTGCTTTTAGATGACGGTGGAGTCTCTCCACTAAGCCATTTGATGCTGGATGATACGCAGTTGTGCGAATACGCGCACAACCCAGTAGAGATGTGACAGAGGTGAAAAGCGCTGACTCAAACTGTCTGCCTCGATCGGTAGTCACCGTTGATGGTACACCGAAACGGCTAATCCAGGTAGCAAGAAAGGTACGAGCAACTGTTTCTGCCGTGATGTCAGGCATTGGAGCTGCTTCAGGCCACCTAGTGTACCTGTCAATACACGTAAGCAAATACGTATTTCCCCGACATGGAGGTAAAGGCCCGACAATGTCCAAATGAATGGTGTCGAAACGTGCATCAGGGAGAGGGAATTTTCCCCATAGAGGCTTGGTGTGCCGTTGTACCTTGATACGCTGACACGCTGTGCAAGTGCGAACCCAGTCACGAATGTTAGCGCGTATGCGCGGCCAGACATAGCGTTCAGTAACCAGGTGTTGCGTAGCTCTTACGCCTGGATGGCAGATGGAGTGGAGGGTGTCAAAAACAGCACGACGCAGCTGTGAAGGAACATAGATACGGGTGCAGTTGTGTGAAACATCGCACCAGAGCGTAACGTCGTCGTCGGGAAAGTTGACTTGTTCCAGTCGGAGGGAAGTAGAGTATCGGAGTCGTGGAAGCTCATCGTCTAATGCCTGTGCCTCCGCGAGCGAAGACAATGAAAGGTCGGTGGTGCCTGTCGTGGCATTGATGGTAATACGACTGAGAGCGTCCGCTGCACTGTTAAAACTGCCTTTTACATAACGTATGTCTGTGGTGAATTCGGCAATGAAAGCAAGGTGCCGAAGTTCTCTAGGAGTGTGCGTGGCACTGCAGGGAACGTAAAGCCGAAACAAGTGGCTTGTGGTCGGTAAGAATGGCAAATTGTCGCCCTTCAAGGAAGTACCTGAAATGCTTCACCGCAAGGTAGGCTGCGAGGAGCTCCCGTCCGAAAGTACTGTATCGGCGCTCAGTGTCGCGTAACTTGCGGGAGAAGAAGGAAATTGGAGCCCATGCACCATTGATCCATTGATGAAGAGCGGCTCCAACTGCTTCTGAAGAAGCGTCCACCATGAGGCTAGTGGGAGCAGTTGGTGAAGGGTGATGCAGGAGGGTGGCCTGGGCGAGTTTGGTCTTAACGGCGGAAAAAGCTTGATCCGCGACCGTGTCCCAGGGAAGTGCGGCTGACTCGGCTTGCGAAGTCGAGAGTAGTGCTTCCAGAGGCTGCAGCAGTGTAGAGCATGAAGGGATGAAGCGGCGATAAAAATTGACGAGTCCGAGAAAACGTCGCAGACTACGTATGGACGTGGGAGGCGGGTACTCGAGGATAGCTTGAACCTTGTCAGGTAGAGGAGTGATGCCATCTTTAGTGATCTGATGTCCGAGGAATGCTATCTCCGAGACTCCAAACTGACACTTTTCTACATTGATGACAAGGTCGTAATCACGCAGTCGAGTGAAAAGCTCACGTAGATGTGCCTTGTGCGTTTCAGCGTCCTTGCTGGCAACGAGAAGATCGTCGATATAGGCGAAACAAAACGGCAAGCCTCTTGTGACTTCGTCTATAAAACGCTGAAATGTCTGAGCTGCGTTTCTCAACCCGAAGGGCATTCGTAAATACTCATAGAGCCCAAATGGGGTAATTATTGCAGTTTTGGGAATGTCAGAAGGCTCAACGGGGATCTGGTGATAAGCTTTCACGAGATCAATCTTCGAGTATACTGTTGTGCCGGTTAAAAAGGCAGTACAGTCCTGAATATTGGGTAACGGGTATCGATCTGGAACGGTGACTGCATTGAGAGCCCGATAATCACCACAGGGCCGCCAGTCATTGTTCTTCTTGGGAACCATGTGTAGCGCCGACGACCACGAGCTTGATGACGGACGAATGATCTGCAGCTGTAACATATGCTCAAACTCGTTGCGAGCAATGCGAAGTTTATCAGGGCCAAGTCGGCGAGGGCGGCAGTGAACCGGTGGGCCTGTGGTTACGATGCAGTGGGTCACAGTGTGCTTGGGGGTCTTATCCATTGGAGACTGCATTGTAATCTCCGGAAACTCGTTGAGCAGAGCTGTATATGGTGACGTAGGCGGTTTCACGAAAGTGGGGTTTAGGGCCGTAGCGCGTGACAGAAAACCATTGACCGATAAGCCGGTATAGCTATCCACCAGGCGACAGCGGTTCATATCCACGAGCAGATGAAAATGCCTTAAGAAATCGGCGCCTAAGATTGCGTAGCGTACGTCTGCTATCCAAAATAACCACTGCAGCTTCCTTTTGAGACCGAGATCAAGGGTCAGAGACTTCTGTCCGTAAGTTGCGATGACCGAAGAATTGATCGCTTGTAAAGGAGTAGACTTCTCGCGGAGACGCCGGTCAGTTTTGGACGCTGGAATTATGCTGACTTCTGCTCCAGTGTCCACCAGCAAGCGAAGACCTGTGGTTCTGTCGGTGATGTGGAAGAGGCGGCTTGATGCTTGGCCTTGATCGCCCGCCGCTGTTACTGACGATCGGCCGGAGCGTTTCCCATGCGCCATGAGCAGGGTGGCACACATCTGCGAGCCGCGGCACGAAAACGCCGGTGATAGTAGCATGTGTTCTGCGGTAAAAAGCGGTGCTCGGGCTGGTGGAGGGGCCGTTGCGGAGCAGGCGACGTGAGAGATGGTCGGTGTGGACGAGGATGGTCATTTAAGTTATGAATGCTCAGCAATTGCAGACGCAAGTTAGCGACTTCAGCTGCGAGATCTTTTACCGTTTCTCGAAGGGAATCTGCTTCAGAAATCGGAGAGGTGTGGGCAGCGTTTATGACTGCCGGAGCAACGTCCATCATGTCATCGGCCATTTCTGCCAGCTCCGACAGCGTCTTATCCTGAGCTGGGACAAGAGCCATTCGCACGGTAGGTGGAAGACGCTGTAGAAACAACTCACGTAGTATGGATGTTTCTAAGCCGTCCGGCTGGTCCCCAAGAAGGTGCTGCAGGTGACGTAGAAACTGTGTGGGACGGCGGTCCCCGAGCTCTTCGTTGCACAGAAGTTGCTGAATGCGCCGATGCTTAGGCGGAACGAGTCGGTGAAGAAGAGCCTGTTTGACTGTCGTATATGGAGTGTCACCAGGCGGGCCCACGAGGATGTCGCGTATTTCGGCCATTGCCTGTGGCGGCAACGCTTCAACGAGGAGCTCATGCTTGCGAACTTCTGACGTGATGCGATGAATGCGGAACTTGTTCTCGACTTGAATGAACCATAAGGAGGGATCGGCAAGCCACAGCTGTGGTAGCGTTATGGTAGTAGTACCTCCAACAACGCCGGAAGAGGGTACATGGCCAGGTGCAGTGGCAGCGGTACCAGGGCTGAGGCCGTCGAGATGCTCACGCTGCTCCATGGAAGGTCGCGTTCGTAGTCCGGGTCACCAATAAATATAGCACTCTGAAACGCGGTTCCGAAAACACAGCGCGGTTTATTAATGTATCTCCGCCATTGTTCCAACTACTTCTTCTTCTCCACAGCAGACTACCCACTACTAGTTTATGTCCCAAGTGCGTCGTGCCGGAAGAAGAAGAAAAGTATGCCACAACTGAAAGCGACAAATTCCTCGTGACTGGACCAATTGCTTGATGGACTTTTGTAATTCTTGCACGGCAGCCTGTTTATAGGCGTGTGATCCATGAACATACCTGTGAGAGTATATATACCCAGGCATTGTGGCATTCTAGTGATTTTCATTACTTGCAAGCTATGTTTACATTTACAGCAAGCCTCCGCATGGTTTAGTGCAACGTTACTAGAACAAACTCAGTTTAAAAGCTCCGCCGGAGAGGCGGTCCGCGTGGCGGTCGTGAGAACTAGTGGCGCTGCAGTCACGTCTAGCTCCCGTGGCTGGCGCTTGCTGTGATCGGCGCCGCCGATGTACGAGCGCACGTGGGTTACAGCGACGTCTGCGCTTTCTTAGCTCGTCATTTTTGCGACTGTTCTTGACCAGGCTTAGTGTCTTGTACGAAGACACGTGCATGATGTACGAAGCGTAACGAGGGCGAACAGATTCACAGTGCGGTATGCCGACTTGCTTTGCGCCGGGCTGCAAGAGCGGCTACCGCAACGACGACTCCGCTTCACGACACTTCTTCGAACCTGCAAAAGACCCTACGCCATTCAAGCTTTGCATCGCAAAGATAGAAAGCTTAGTGCGAAATGCAAGCTCTGTGACGTTCATTTTGAGAGCGACGACATTGTAAAGCACTATCATCGTGTCGTTGCGGGACAAGAAGTTTTGATCCCACGTGGAAAGTGGGAACTCGCGCCAGGTGCCGTGCAGCGCTTGTTCCCAGCACTTACACCCCACATTTCATAGCCAAAATGTTCGGGGTTTAGGCGCAAATCCCCCCCAAAACGCACGGCGTCCCGCGAAAGCCCAGTGCCCAATTTGGAGGAGCCGCCAGAAATAGCACAGCAAAACGAAAGGCAGGCGATTACCTATATACGCTACCGAGACTGAGAGTTGCATCACACTAGCATTCCATCAGTTGTCAGCTGTCGTTATGCCTTCAAAACAGTGGATTTTGGAGAGACTTTACGACGAGGTATTGAACAAGATGTGCGGAATATTTTACACTCGCCGGCTCGGGAACGGGCTGCTCAGCGCAAATATTTGACACGGTACACATAGAAAAGACGAGGACCAGCGCTGGTCCTCGTCTTTTCTATGTGTACCGTGTCAAATTCTTTGCGTTGAGCAGTTTAATAGCCCAATCCCACACTTTGCTTTGGGAACGGAGACTTACTTGTGCTAAAGATAGTTGTAGTTGACGAGCAGTTTAACTGCGTAGTGAACGGTAGCACGAAACGCAAACGGCTGTCGTAGAGTGTAAGAAGTGCTGCGGGCCTGGAACATCTGCTCGGTGAAGTTGCAAAACTGAAGTTGAATACTGACGACTCTTCTAGCGACAGAGTACACGCGAATAACTGCTCGGTGCTCACATCACGGCCGATCTGTTCGAATTGTTTAAGGCACCGTAGAAGGATGCGACGTAGAAGGATGAGACATCGAAAATACAACTCTCCGCTGAAAAAATTGCTCAGAGACGACATCTATTCGATGTAATCGCACACTGAGATTTCATTTACCGAGTTCTCGTAAAATTTTCCGGTTTTGGGTCAGTATCCCTTTAACCGTCGCGAAAACGTGTCTTGTAAACATTGCAAAGCATTGGTGATGTTTTTCGAGAAAGTTTTTTTCAATAAATTGTAGAAACATGAGTACTGTTTTTCTAGAACGTTTTTGTATCTCGAGTAAGTACGCTTCTTTGTGCACTATAAAGGCTTTTACAAACGTGTTGGGTTGTTCTTGCTCTAGATAAGATGGCAGCGGCTAAAATTGTGGTGGTAGTTATAAAAATTACTCTGAAAACCCTCATTCACTTAGAAACTCACATGCTTGGAAGTTAAGCGCAATGTAGACAGCTCAAATATTGTCACAGGGTCGTGACGTCGACGAAGGCAGCAATCAGCAGGTCCGAGATGAAACTCTTTATTTGGCCGAACTTGTCGCCGGGAAAATGAAAGTCAAACTACAGCAATACACTGATAGCGTCGAACAGAGCGTCGACCGTCGATCAACTGACAAGCGGTCACGCGCGTCGGCTTTTATACAGGCGCTATCGAACTTTCCAGCAATATCGCTGGTGGCGGCGTAATCTCTAGACAAAGCTGGAACATTCGCGTGCGGGGCGCAATCTTAACAAACCGATCTACTACAATCGCGACGCTTCTAGAACACTACTTCGCGGACAGCGTCGAGCGTTGATAACCGTCCCTGCCGGTCAAACCCGAATACATCAAAACAAGACAAGAAGTGGGTGTGGCATTGCCCCCCTCTGAAAAAGCATCGTCCCGATGCTTGTGAAAGAACATAGAAGAGAAAAAAAACATGTGCATACACAAATAAATTAGTACAATAACAAAGGGAAAAAATAGAGTCCCCAGGATCGCTAACGCGCAAAAATCGGCTTAAGGCGCACGACATGGACGACTTCAGGTCGCGCACGGCGCCGCTGAGAGTTCGTAATGCCGTCAGGGACAACCTCATAGTCGAGTGCGCCGAGGCGTCGAAGTACCCTGTACGGTCCGAAGTATCGTCGAAGAAGCTTCTCACTAAGTCCTTGTCGGCGTATTGGCGTCCATACCCATACACGGTCACCGGGTTGGTATTCCATGTGGCGTCGTCGAAGGTTGTAGCGGCGGCTGTCAGTCGTCTGCTGGTTCTTGATCCGTAGGCGGGCGAGCTGTCGTGCTTCTTCGGCGCGCTGTAGGTAGGTGGTCACGTCGATGTTTTCCTCGTCGGTCACGTTTGGTAGCATGGCGTCGAGCGTCGTTGCCGGGCTCCGTCCGTAGACCAACTTGTATGGCGTCATCTGCGTCGTTTCCTGTACGGCCGTGTTGTACGCGAAGGTCACGTACGGAAGGATGGCGTCCCACGTCTTGTGTTCGACGTCGACGTACATGGCCAGCATGTCGGCGATGGTCTTATTTAGACGCTCGGTGAGGCCGTTGGTCTGTGGGTGGTACGCGGTGGTGCGGCGGTGGCTTGTGTGGCTGTATTCCAAGATCGCCTTAGTCAGGTCAGCCGTGAACGCCGTACCTCTGTCGGTGATGAGAACCTCTGGGGCGCCGTGTCGAAGGACGATGTTCTCAACGAAGAACTTGGCTACCTCAGCGGCACTGCCTTTGGGCAGGGCTTTTGTTCGGCGTAGCGGGTGAGGTAGTCGGTTGCTACGACGATCCACTTGTTGCCGGAAGTCGACGTTGGGAACGGCCCCAGTAGGTCCATCCCGATTTGCTGGAACGGCCGATGAGGTGGTTCGATTGGCTGCAGAAGTCCCGCGGGCCTCGTCGGTGGTGTCTTCCGTCGCTGGCAATCTCGGCAAGTCTTAACGTAGTGGGCGACGTCGGCAGCAAGGCGTGGCCAGTAGTATTTTTCCTGTATTCTGGCGAGCGTGCGGGAAACACCGAGGTGCCCAGCCGTCGGGTCGTCGTGTAGGGCCTGGAGGACGTCTGGTCGCAATGATGAGGGCACGACAAGAAGGTAGTCGGTTCGAAGTGCCGAAAAGTTCTTCATGAGAACGCCGTTCCGTAAGAAAAACGACGGCAGTGCTCGCTTGAATACCTTCGGAACAACGGCGGTCTTGCACTCGAGGTACTCCATAAGGCCCCCCAGTTCCGCGTCGGTTCGTTGCCTTTCGGCGAAGTCGTCGGCACTTATAGTTCCGAGGAAGCAGTCGTCGTCGTCCTCTTGCGGCGGCGCGTCGACGGGGGCTCGGGACAGGCAGTCGGCGTCAGGGTGTTTTCGTCCGGACTTGTACACGACGGTAATGTCAAATTCTTGAAGTCTGAGACTCCATCGTGCGAGACGACCAGAAGGGTCCTTCAAGTTAGCTAGCCAACATAAGGCGTGATGGTCACTGACAACTTTGAAGGGCCTGCCATAGAGGTAGGGGCGAAACTTTGACGTAGCCCAGATGATGGCAAGGCATTCCTTTTCTGTTGTGGAATAGTTGGCTTCTGCATTGGATAGTGACCGGCTAGCATAACTGATAACCCTTTCAAGCCCGTCAGTCTTTTGCACAAGGACGGCACCGAGTCCTACGCTGCTTGCGTCGGTGTGTATTTCCGTATCGGCGCAATCGTTGAAATGCGCAAGTATGGGTGGCGTCTGCAGGCATCGTTTAAGTTCTTGAAATGCTTGCACTTGCGCCGTTTCCCACCTGAATTCCACGTTAGCTTTCGTGAGAAGCGTCAGTGGTTCGGCGATCCGTGAAAAGTTTTTGACGAAGCGTCTGTAATAGGCGCCTAAGCCGAGAAATCGGCGCACTGCCTTCTTGTCGGTGGGTGGCGCGAAGTCGGCGATGGCAGCTGTTTTCCGCGGGTCTGGGCATACTCCAGACTTGCTGATCACATGACCCAGAAACACGAGCTCGTCGTATGCGAATCGGCACTTTTCTGGCTCCAGGGTCAGTCCAGAGGTCTTGATTGCTTGAAGTACTGCCTCAAGCCGCCGGAGATGCTCGTCGAAGGACGAGGAAAACACGACGACGTCGTCCAAATACACAAGGCACGTCTGCCACTTCAATCCGGCCAGTACGGTGTCCATGACGCGCTGGAACGTCGCAGGTGCCGAGCAAAGACCGAAAGGCATGACCTTGAACTCAAAGAGGCCGTCGGGCGTTATAAAAGCGGTCTTTTCTCGATCTCTTTCGTCTACTTCGATCTGCCAATAGCCGGTCTTGAGGTCCATCGACGAAAAGTACGTCGCGTTGTGAAGTCGATCCAGGGTGTCGTCTATCCGTGGGAGGGGGTACACGTCCTTCTTCGTGATTTTATTCAGGCGCCGATAATCAACGCAGAAGCGCAGTGTCCCATCCTTCTTCTTCACTAACACCACAGGTGATGCCCACGGACTCTTTGAAGGCTGGATGATGTCGTCGCGAAGCATTTCGTCCACTTGTTTCTTTATGGCCTCACGTTCTCGCGTCGAAACTCTGTAGGGGCTCTGTCAGAGTGGTCGAGAATTTTCTTCTGTTATAATTCGGTGCTTAGCAAGGGGCGTTTGTCGGACCCGCGATGACGACGAGAAACAGTCCTTGTATTGCAGGAGCAGGGATTTGAGCTGGTCTTGCTTGACCTTCGGAAGGCTCGGGTTGACGTCAAAATCCGGTTCGGGACCTCTATTCGTCGAAGCAGGTTCGGCAGCATCGAAGAGGGCGAAAGCATCGCTGGCGGCTACACATTCGTCGATGTAGGCAACCGTCGCACCCATGTTCAGGTGCCTATATTCGTGGCTGAAGTTTGTCAGCAGTACCTTTGCTTTACCGTCATGCAGCTCGGCGATACCTCTTGCGACGCAAATTTGACGGTTCAGGAGTAGTTGCTGATCGCCGTCGATTACGCCTTCAAGGTTCGCAGGTTTTTCGGTGCCGACGGAAATAATGACGCTGGAGCGCGGCGGAACGGTCACCTGCTCTTCTATCACCTTCAGTGCATGGTTCCCTGGCGTCGCGTGGGGTGGGAGCGCTTTGTCTGAGCTTAGTGTTATCGACTCAGACCTCAGGTCGATAACGGCGCCGTGGTCACTTAGGAAGTCCATTCCGAGTATCACATCCCTGGAGCAGTTTCGTAGGATTACGAAGCTCGCAGGATAAGTCCGGTTATTGATGGTGACTCTCGCCGTGCAGATACCAATCGGTGTTATCAGGTGGCCTCCAGCTGTCCGCATTTCGGGTCCACTCCAAGCGGTCTTTACTTTCTTCAGCTTGGTGGCGAATGGCCCACTGACGACGGAATAGTCGGCTCCGGTGTCGACGAGAGCTGTGACACTGTGGCCGTCGATAAGAACATTGAGGTCGCTAGTCCGTCGTCTTGCGTTGCGGTTAGGTCGTGGCGTCGGATCACGGCTTCGCCGATTGGTCCCGCTGTTTCGACGTTGCGTCGTCAGGTTTTCTTCGGGCCGCGAAATTTCGTCGTGAGGGCTCCGTCCGGTTTGCGTCGTGTTCTGAAGGTCTCGTCGCGTTGTCGTCGTCGGCGGCCGCGGAGGATCTTCGGCATTTCGTCGTACAGCAACCGCACCTCCATCGGTTGCTGCCCTTAGTTTCCCGGATACGGGCTAGGCGACCGGCCCCGGTTTGGGCCAGTGTACTGCCGGCGGTGCGGTGACATGTAGCGGCCGGGCGACGGCGATCGGGAAGGTCGTCGTTCTTGCCACTGTGTTCCGGTGAGGTAGTCGTCAATGTCGCGAGGCCGTTCGCCTGGCTGCGGGCGCGGCGCGTTGATGGCGAATCCGCG
Organism: Rhipicephalus sanguineus; assembly: GCF_013339695.2. Lineage (NCBI taxonomy): Eukaryota > Metazoa > Arthropoda > Arachnida > Ixodida > Ixodidae > Rhipicephalus > Rhipicephalus sanguineus. Next base: position 75,960,424 of record NC_051178.1, on the reverse strand, counting down.
TAGCCCCATCTGTCGGTATTGGCAGCGGCGGTACGTGTGGCCGGCCTCTCCACAGTGGTAGCAGAGCGGGCGGTTGTCAGGGGCACGCCAAACGTCGGTCTTTCGGGGGGCGCATCCTTGTCCTGTCGGCGGGCGGTATGGCGTCGTTGGGGGTGGCGGCGGAACTGCTGCGGCGGCGCGGCGTCTTGACGCGGGCGAGGAGGGGGGGCGTTGCGTCGGGCTGCAACAGCATAGTTCATTGCTTGCAGCTGCGGCTGCGCTGCATAGGGGGTGCCCAGCGACTGCTGGATTTCCTCGCGGACCATGTCGGCGATCGAATCGACTTGAGGCTGCGCTGAAGGCAACAGCTTGCGCAGCTCCTCCCGCACTATCGCTCTGATGGTTTCCCGTAGGTCGTCGGTGCCTAGCGAGTGCGCTTCGGTGTAGCCTGTCGACAGGGTTGAGCGGTTGTACTGCTTCGTCCTAATCTCGAGGGATTTTTCGATTATTGTAGCCTCCTTTAGGAATTCGGTGACAGTTTTCGGTGGGTTCCGCACCAATCCTGCAAAGAGGTGTTGTTTCACTCCCCGCATAAGGAAGCGGACCTTTTTTTCCTCAGGCATGGCAGCATCGGCCAGGCGGAAAAGTCGCGTCATCTCTTCCGTGTAGATAGTGACCGTCTCATTCGGTAGCTGTGCTCTTGTCTCCAGCAGAGCAGCGGCCTTTTCCTTGCGGACGATGCTCGCGAAGGTATTGAGGAACGTCGTCCGAAAGAGGTCCCAGGATTGAAGGCTCGATTCATGGTTTTCGAACCACGTCTTCGCGGCGTCTTCTAAGTAGAAGTAGACGTGGCGCAGCTTCTCTTCAATGTCCCAGTGGTTGAAGGCGGCGACCCGCTCGTACGTCTCCAGCCAGCTCTCCGGGTCTTCAAACGACGATCCACGGAAAGTTGGTGGCTCCCTTGGCTGTTGCATCACTACCGTTGTAGGTGGCAGGGGTTCTGTCATCGTCTCGGCGGTCGATGTGACGGTCTTCGGCTGCCTGGCGTTTTCGGGAAGGAGCCCGTACTCTGGTTGTAGTCCCTTCTGCCGACGGCTGGTTCGAGGATCCGGGTTGTTCTTAGAGTCGTCTTCTTCGCGGCTTGGGCTTGGGTCAGCGCTCCGCGGTGGCGTCCGGATCATGAAGCAGCACCTCCACCAGATGTCACGTGGTCGTGACGTCGACGAAGACAGCAGTCAGCACGTCCGAGATTAAACTGTTTATTTGGCCGAACTTGTGGCCGGGAAAATGAAAGTCAAACTACAGCAATACACTGATAGCGTCCAACAGAGCGTCGACCGTCGATCAACTGACAAGCGGTCACGCGCGTCGGCTTTTATACAGGCGCTATCGAACTTTCCAGCAATATCGCTGGTGGCGGCGTAATCTCTAGACAAAGCTGGAACATTCGCGTGCGGGGCGCAATCTTAACAAACCGATCTACTACAATCGCGACGCTTCTAGAACACTACTTCGCGGACAGCGTCGAGCGTTGATAACCGTCCCTGCCGGTCAAACCCGAATACATCAAAACAAGACAAGAAGTGGGCGTGGCAATATGGGCGCGATCGTCGATGTGGTGCGAGATCGCCAGCGTTTTTGCTATCGCCTTGTTGACGTCTGTTCACGGCCTTGCCATTGGTGCCCAATAGGTGGGTGAGAGAGTCGATAAGACGATGGTGTTTCACGTCGACAAGGAGTCCATAGTGGTGCGTAAACTGGAATCTTGGTACCGTTGACGGCTTGCAAAAACGACACAGGTGTCGTTTTTCGGTCGGAGCGTTGAGCAGGAATAATGCTTACGTCTGTAATGTGGAACAATCTTGGCAGAGAACAGCGCTTTGCGATAGGTGGTGAGACGCTGGAAGTTGTAAAGGAGTACGTCTACTTAGGACAGGTAGTAACCGCGGAGCCGAACCATGAGAGTGAAATAACTAGAAGAATAAGGATGGGATGGGGCTCATTCGGCAAGCATTATCAAATCATGAATGGTAGTCTACCACTATCTCTCAAGAGGAAGGTATATAACAGCTGCATCTTACCGGTACTTACCTACGGAGCAGAAACCTGGAGACTTACAAAGAGGGTTCAACTTAAATTGAGGACGACGCAGCGAGCGATGGAAAGGAAAATGATAGGTGTAACCTTAAGAGACAGGAAGAGAGCAGAGTGGGTCAGGGAACAAACAAGGGTTAAGGATATCATAGTTGAAATTAAGAAGAAGAAATGGATATGGGCCGGGCACATAGCACGTCGGCAGGATAACCGGTGGTCATTAAGGGTAACTGACTGGATTCCAAGAGAGGGAAACGCGTGAGGGGAAGACAAAACATTAGGTGGGTAGATGAGATTAAGAAGTTTGTAGGTATAACGTGGCAACAGAAAGCACAGGACCGGGTTGATTGGCGGAACATGGGAGAGGTCTTTGCCCTGCAGTGGGCGTAGACAGGCTGATGATGATGATGATGATGAATGCTTACGTCTGCACCAGTGTCGACTAGGAAACGTTGTCCTGTGGCTCTGTCCGTGAGGTAGAAGAGGCGACTTGTGTGCTGGGCCGGGCCGCTTATCGCCGTCAGAGGTCGGCCGGCCTGTTTCCCTGCCACGCACAAGGACGGCGGCAGTGACGAGCGTCGTTTCCAAAACGGCGATGGTAGTAGCAGATGCCAGGCGTTGGTGACGCGTCACGGCTAGTGGGTGTGCGTCTCGGCTTGCTGGAACTTCAGTGGCGTGAACGGTGAGGTGACGCGCGGCGATGTTCTGCTGCAGAGACGATGCGTTCGAGACGCTCACACCGGGCGTCGAGCGGCGACTGGGCTGTCGAAGGAGGCGGCAGAGTTCGCAGCGTGGTGGTACTCTCACCAGTCGACGCTGTCGTGGCTGCGATGGCTGGCGTGGCTACTTCCATCACCTTGTCGGCCAACGCGGCAAGTCCGGTGAGGTCCATGGTAGAAGCTGTTGCCAGAACCATCTGCACGTTAGCCGGCAGTCGTTGTAAAAACAGCTCGCGTAACAGCGCGTCGTCGACGGATCTCGCGTTGTCTCCGAGCAGCTGCTTCATTCGGCGAAGAAGTTGGCTTGGGCGTCGGTCGCCGAGTTCTTCAGCGGACAGAAGCTGCTGTATGCGAGAACGCTGTGAAACTGACGTGCGCTGTAGCAGGGTCGTCTTGAGATCGTCGTAGGCGTTCGCAGACAGCGGGTTGCTCAACAGATCCGCTACTTCGTCAATGGCGGTGGGCGAGAGTGCCGCAACAGCGTAGTGCAACTTCGTAGCTTGGGAGCGGATACCAGCAACTTGAAATTGTGATTCCGCCTGAAGAAACCATGCCGAAGGATGCTGGTCCCAGTACTGAGGAAGGCGGACAGCGATGGCTGAGCAGGAAGGCTCACCGCGTTGCTCGGGAAGATTCTGGTCTCGAGAAATTGTACCGTCAGTTTGTTCCATGGTCGCTTCTGCCACGGAAACTTATGGCCACGATCACGTCCGGGTCACCAAACTGTGGCGATGGGCGACCTCACAGACCGGCGAAGTCTCGGCCTTACCAGAGAGAGAGAGCGAGCCCGACACGACCGCCTTGATCAAAAGTATTTTAATCTCTATTTCTTTCGAACGCAAGCGCGCGCAGGCCCGTGGCAGCGGCACCTGCCTCGTGCAAGAGCGAGCGTCTCCGTCCTCTTCTTTGCGACGCCGATGCTGCTGCCGCTACAAGACTACACACCTCCGAAGCATGTTTACACCCGTTCCGAGCAGAGATACACACAGATCAAAGCACAGGAGCAGCGCCATGCCGCAGTAGTCGGCACGATGTTTTCACTCGGTCGACGATCGCACTCAAGACCACTCTGAATTGACTTCGCGGCAGGCGAGGGCTCACGCTGAAGACTTCAAACCTCCGAAGCATGTTTACACTAGTTCCAAGCATAGATAAACACAGATCAAAGCACAGGAGAAGCGACATGCTGCAGTAGTTGGCACGATGTTCTCACTCGGCCGACGATCGCACTTAAAACCGGCGCAAGGGCAGTCGCTCGAACTTCGCACGACACCGCGTCCCACTGCAAGCACTCGCGGTCGTTCTCCGTGTCATTGTCGTACTGGATGACGACGCGGTCACTCGGGAACCTTTGCGACCGTAGTTTCCGTGCTTACCTTGAACTCGGTGGTGCCTTCGAAGCGACGGCCATTAGGCATAGCGGTCAGAGGTATCGCGGCCTCTGATTGGTTGGAGCCGCCGTACGCGTGGTGACGTAGGCGAAAAGTTCAGACTTCGCTTGGCCGCTCGCGCCTCGAGGCGTACCTACGCGTCCACCCCTCCGCAGCGGACGCTGAGAGGCGCATTTGACACGTAAGCGCGTGCATACGCGTGCCAGTGGTTGGGCCTTATCAGAGTGGCAGGAACTTGCAGAGTTGTAGACTGCATCGTCTCCTGGCTGTAGCGGAAATACAAGAAAGTTATTTCAGCATTAGAGAGTTCTTTGGTAGGCTTATGCGTGATATAAGTAGCCGAAAGGGGTAGCGTCCCTGTAGGCGATCATGAGATTCCTGTACGCATCTATATCGGATCCAACGTGAAATTTCTTCTTATTATTCAAGGTCTGATGTCAGCTTCGTCAAAGTTTCCATGTCCGTTTTGAAGGGCCGTTCCGAAAAAGCGTGTTGAGAGTAGCGCTAAAAGCCCGGAGTTCGATAATCCTCCGCTTCTTCGTACGGCAAAATGCGCAAAAGAAAATTGCCTTAACGAAGCCAATGGCATGAGGAACGTCCCTATATTTAATGTAGAACCAATTTTCATCATACCTGATGTCATGCATATGAAAATCCGAATAATGAACCGGTTAACTGACGGTTCGTTAGTGGATGCGGAAGACCACGGCAACAGAGCAAAGGTGCGTAACCAAAAGCCCCGAGCAGCGCTCTAAGGAACACAGTAAATGAGACCAACAACTGCGGCGTCAAGTTTGAGGTTTGGCAAGCTGAACACAAAGGAACGAGTTTTACTTCTTTGACAGACGGTGAAATCAAACGTATACTGAAGCTTTTACCCGATAGGCTGCCTGGACATCTACCCGTTCTAACCGAAGCTAAGACGGCTGTTCTTTGGAAACTCTTTGACGAAGTGTTAGAGCACTTAGAACACAACGAGGACGGACGCAGTATTCACAACAGGTATCTGAGTTCTTTCACACTTTGACACTTTCTTGCAGTGGTGTAAGGAGTGCAAAGGGTACGGCCGCGAGCGTGTTACCCCTTACATGAAAATACTTGTTCACCATGCTTCAAGCAAGCATGAGACCTTCAGATGCTTGCGGTGGTTTTTGAAGTCAGGGAATAGAACAAAGAGATGTGCTGAAGCACTTACACCACTCAAAAACAAACAAATGGAACTCAGCACAAGACGCATTAAAACTAGCTAAGAGGTTTGAGGCAGTCGATTACGTCCACATAAGTCGACCGTACAGGAAACTTGACGCCAAGTACTGGTCTGAGGGTCTAATTCAATAAATGTGAGCCAAAAGACGCCGCTTCGCTGATGAATACAGCGAAACGGGAGCGCCGCTTAGCGTCGAGCATATGGACCGAGCAGAGCTGCGCAATGAACTTCGGGCGCTGGGTGTGTGTGCAACCATCGAATCTGTTGCAAAGCTGCGTAAAAAGCTCATAAACAAAAAACATAAGCATAGCATCTCCGTAGACAGTGCGAATCCTCGAATTTTACGAACGTTTTTTGTACGTTTTCTTTACTGATATATTCGTGTAATGTATATGTCGCGTTGTTTTCGTTATGAATGGGTGTGCCTTTTTTCTTTCTTTTTATGTTTTCTTGTCGGCACGACTACAAATATATGATGTTCCCTGCTGCTTGTTTATGTTCTAGACATTGCGAACGAAAGCTGTACCGGAACAGAGACGAAGGGTGCAATGAGAGCCGTATTGCACTTTTTGCGAATCTATGTATGTTGCACTACACCTTTCTTTGTACACCAGCTATTTTTGTTTTAGTACGTGTGCGTTGTCTTTGCAGTCAGTGCTGTGAGCGAATTTTCCGAACAGCCCCTGGGTTCCCACGTTCTTTAATTGCGTTATGAAATGCGTGATGCAAAAATTCGTTTTATCCGCAGAATAATTAGCTAGTTCGAAACCTCATGTAGACTTTTTCAAGATTCATTGAACAGTTGTCTGAAAATTATTCCATGCTTTCATATAACGTATTTTTATTATTTGATGCATCGTAGTTCTGACCCCCTTGTTTTTTTTTTTTCCTTTCATGAGGAGTCCTTGCTATGAATTCGCCTTCCATTCAACATTCGTTCAAAGCTGGCCTTGAAACTGTTCTACAGTTTCATTCAGGGCGTTCCTGCCTTCTGATGCATTGCGGTCCTGACTTGCTTGTTTTGTTCCTGTATACCGAGCCCTTGCAGTAAATTTAGTTTCACAAATTTTTACGGATAAAATGACAGCTTTGTAGAAAACATATTTTTATAATACATGCAACATGCCTGTATGACTGTGTATGACTGACATATGTGTGATTACTAAAAAAACGTCGCAAAACTGCTTTTTTATCACTCGTTGGTTTGTTGCATTTTTCTATGAAGTTCAGTTAGTCCAATAAATACGCGTTACACCAAACAGACAACTCACGTCATTCGCAGAAGCTTTTACGTTTTTTACAGACGCATGGCAGTTTGCACATACATTTTCACTCAATATGTCATTTTTAAAGAAAGGCGCCTTATAATACACTGTGGCGACGAACTTGATTGCAGTCTTGCACACTTTTGCGCATTCTCAGGGCTACACGCCAGTATTCTCTTTTTCAGTGCGAATAATTTTTATTGTAAAAGAAAGGGGGCACAAAGCAAAAAACATCCCAGACAATTTTACGTTGGCATGCGTGTGGATGGCCGCTTTACATAGCTATTTACCATCGCCATTCTCCAAAAGCATGTATTTCGATGCGTAAAAGATAGAAATACTAGCGTTACTATAAAAGAACCCCCGTCATCTAATTTTTACTGCACGTTTTATCTTGATTTAGACATGCATACGTTAGCTATGCTTCACGTTAAAGGCAGTGGTAGGGATAGTGGATTGCATATGTTTACCAAATCCCACTAACGTGGTCGCCCAAGGGCAGTATTTTGTCTATTGTCACGGGATTTAAGCAATTCGGCATAGGTCGTGCCATGAAATGGCGAACATCTCCTCCTGGCTTCCCTGAAGGAGATATTCTCTCTTACTTTCAATGAGATGATATCTTTTGCCTTTTTCCACGCAGCACAAGCTCGTGAGTACGCTGGGTGGTCACCACCGCAGTTGGCACAATGACATGGAGAATTACAGTTATCAGAAGTGTGGTCTTTCGATGCACATTTCGCACATGTGGATTGCCCTTTACAAACAAGGGATCCATGGCCGTACTTTTGACACTTAAAACACCTTCGCGGGTTGGTACGTATGGCCGAACTCGTAGTTTAGTGTAGGCTGTTTTAATGTGCTCTGGCAGTTCGCTTGGTCCAAATGTGATTATATATGCTTTGTCGGTTTTTCTGTGTTGTCCCTTCTTATCTTTATTCGTTGCACGTTTACTACGTTTTGCTCTTTCCATCTGTCGAGAAGCTCCACGTCACTTAGGTTCAGGAGGTAATTCTTAGAAACGACACCGCGAGTAGTATTCATAGATCTATGTGGGGTGACTGTGATAGGGATGTTTCCAAAAGATGTCAGGTTTGGGAGGATTTCATACTGCTTCTTGTCTCGTAGTTCAAGTAGTAGGTCGCCACTAGCCATTTTCGAGGCCTTGTAGCCTGGTCCCAGTTGCTCTGTGAGGTTTTTTGTTCCAAAAATGGCGAGATAGTTCTGGCTTTTCCATCCGACTGTTCACTGTGTATTACGTGGTATTTGGGAAACTGTTCATTGGAATTCGAAAAAAAATTTGGTGGTTGCTTCGGTGCGTATCCTTTTCGGGTGACGATCAGGTTTAAAGGAATGTGCACTTCACATAACAGTTATCTTACATTTCGGCAGCGGTGCGAGCCGCCCACCACCGAGCCCAACAAGGGGACGTGGCAGGAGATGCTGGGCAAATCCTGCCATCGCCAGCCGTACAACGCTGCTATAACCGAATATGGAGTAACCAAGACTGGGTACCCACACAAGGTTAACCCTTGCCGCCTAGAAAATTGGAAGTAAATGGAAGAGAGGAGAGGACAGGAAAGATTAAAAGTGAGAGAGAAAGACGAAGATGTGAGGAGGAGAGGCGACTGCCGGTTTCCCCTGGGTGGGTCAGCGCAGGGGTGCCGTCGGCGCGAAGCCGGGGCCAAATGGGTGTGTTGCCTCTGCCGGGGGCTTCAAAGGTCCAAACACGCGGCGTCGGCTCAACCCCCAGGATCCCCTTTTCCCCGGGCACGGCAATGCCGCGCACGGCTAGGCGTGGAAGAGGTCGAAACCCCCCGTTAGCTCGGGTCCGTGGTGTCGCTACACACCAAACGCCTGCTTGCGCAGACGCCCCTGCGGGGTTGGGGGGGGGGGGGAGGCGTGCATTTCATGCTTGCTTCTTTCGTGAAGCAAGCATCCTTAAAGAAACCTCAAAGGAACGAAACGTTGAAACAATGAGGGGTAACGTTTCTTCTTTTAATAATCAAATTACTTATACCAACGGAGAAATTTTCTTGGCAGCGAAGCCAAGGCTACAGCGCCGAATCGCGCGTATCCTACCGCTAATGAATGTAGTTCCGCTATTCCGCGCGTATTTTCTACGTGAGATATAAGAACTACTCCTTTATTTCCTACATGTAGCTCTTTTGAGAAAGGACGTAGCGGTGCAAGTGAAACCAGTTTTTCTTTGCACCGCTATGCGTAAGAGGAACGCACAACAATCGATTCATCTTCAAAGGTGCGCTTAGCGTACACAAACGACACAAACGAAAAAGTACAGGACATAAGGCAACGAGCGCAATGCCTTATGTTATTTTTGCGCTCGTTGCCTTATGTCCTGTACTTTTTATGTTTTGTCGTTTGTGTTCACTAGGCGCACCTTTGAAGATGAATCAACACCAACTAGCCCACCTTATAGCATCACAATCTAAGAAGGATTTTCTCTGTTTGCCTTGCCTGCTTTAGCCACAATGGCTGTATCGGACGGCTGCCGCTGTTAGAACCGGCACTGAGCATGCTACGCTGAGGCCCTGTAATTTGCAGTTTTGTAAAAATAAAGCTTTGTACCTAATCCGATAATCTAGTTAAACCAGGAGTATTCTACACGTAGCGAGAAGTCAATAAAACTGCAGCCCATTTGAACACAGCAAGCATTTTGACTGCTTTCCCTACCCATATTCAACACCATACCAAATCAGCGAGGCGTTTACTTATGGAGGAGTGACTGAAGAGTAAGCAAGAATGTGACAAAGGAAGCTGATGGGGGCACGTTATTTTACATTTATTCGTTCTGATTATTTTTTTATAATTAACAAATAATTAACAAAGAACGCATTGGTGCTACGATCACCAGTTTTGCAAACACGCTTCGTCGCCACTAAATTTTAAACACATTAATCTTTATGTAAATGCGTAGGGGTCGTGTTTGTCAATCCATAAAATCATACTTTCCAACAGTAGCTCTACTTCGATATCGTAGGTGTTTCCTCTGCCCAAGCTCCGTGCTTTACGTAGAGTGGCCTCTCGCGCGCTAGTTTTACCAGAGATTTGCAGGCCTCATTAGCGCAGTCAAATGATATTGCGGCCGGTAAAGAAACAAAACGACTGCCTTCGCAATAAATGCGTGCTCACCGCGGCCACGTCTGTCCAGCGCCCTTCCTCGGCAAGCATCTTGTAGAGCGGCTTCAAGTTGGAGTGGACGCGGAACATGAGAAACAGCTCACCGCCCTCGTCCCACAGCAACCGACGAATGTTGTTCAGCGCGCGCTGCTTGTCCTGCACGCTCTCCAGGTGGTACAGAGAGAAGATGCGCCGGAACGGGCCCCAGCTGGACAGAGCTTCGTCCACGTTGCCTTCCACGTCCAGCACCTCGTAGAGGATGTCACGTTGGGCTGCGTTGCGACGAAGAACCTGGAAACCCGTCAGCGAAAATGATAAAAACGGATAACGTATTACCCGCGATCAACTTTCGGGTAGTCAGAAATGGTGAAATGGCAGTGTCGAGAAGACGATGCTGCTCCCCCTTTGTGGGAGCGCGTTTACGCTGCGTAAATTGGCGAAAAAATAGAAACTGAAAGACGTAAACAGGAGCTATAAACCACAGTTACTCACAGGACAGCATTTTTCCAGGGTGTTGCTGTCTTTCTTGAGCCCCCATTTCTTGTTTGCAGTATTCTTTCACCGTTACCGATCAACTATTTACGCTTCAGCGAGGCGTACTCTTAAACTTGACTATATCGTGTTCCGTAAAATTTTCTCGGAAATCAACGAAATGAAGACGACTGTGCTAGTCGACTCATATATGAATTAATCATATATGGGGCGAATACTGAATGTCTGACGTTTGTTTCTGCGCGTGTGCCTTGTGTCAAATGAAATAGAGGCAGAAGTATGTCGCTCAAGTTAGAGGGACCGACAACCAATTTTTGTGGTGCGCATTTGTTTTAGCGTAACGGAAAGCTTATCGGCGAGAGTGTCTAAACACGGAATGGTAACGCGGAAAACGCCGTGAAACATTCGTAATCAGAACTTTTCTATCTGCGGCGAATATGAAGTCGTAAACACAAGTGACAACCCATAAACAGTGAGTGCGAGAGCCGTTCGTGTTCGAGCGCGGCGGCTTGCTGCGCATGCGTACACTGCGCGCATGCGCCGCGGCTCGACATGTTCCACTGGCTACCGCGAAGGCAGCGCCGCTTCTCACCGTGCTACTCATTTTACCTCGTAAGCAGCACAAAATAGAGCAGAGATAGCTAAGAATATACATACTCTAATTTTCAGGAATAATTATGGCGCGCATGACAGCATCAGACTACGTGACTACCTACAGCAAAAAGTGATCGACTACATAATCGAGCGTCAAGGCTCTCCCGCTAGGCTGCGCGACATACCGGTTTTTGTTATTTTAAACACGATTTAGAACTACAAACCCTACTCACAACGCGAAAAGGATGCTGAAAGCTGTCACTATATTTCACTGTCTTTCATTTTTACCAGGATTTATTCACACGTTGTGACCAATTCTCGGTCCCTTTAACATCAGTAAAGATAACCCATCTGGTTTATCGCCTAAGACCCGAAAGTTAGGCAGAACTCTGGCATATATTCACTGCGAAATTTCACGGGTATATTAACCTGTACTCCTTCTGAGCTATGACATGGATAAGTTCCGAAGATCAACGTTAATAGTTGAAGCACGTAACAAAACCGCACAATGTCGCCTGCGTTGAGCACGCACCTTAACAACATCAGGCGACCTTTCGGTGGCGACGACGACGCGATGACGACCACCGAACTCTTTGACGATGCAGCGCGTCAGTTCGCCAGCGCCGCATCCAAGGTCGAGGAACTGGTCCCAGGACGTTGTCTCGCGCATCTTAGTTCCCAAGCACTTGAAGGCCTTTTCGCAGTCGCTCATGAAGTACGGGCGCCTCGCCGTCATCCACGATGGTAGGGCAAGTTTCTGGCCGCCCTGCATGGCCGCACGCTCAGCGGAATCGCGGCATCGACTCCTACGCGTAGGCGGCTGGGCCAAGACTGGCATCGAAGTGGTGTCATTGGTGGATGACTGCAGTTGCCGAAAGATGTAACTTGGACGTGGGTCTACCGCTATCGTTCCCGCAGAGTCCCTCCGCCATGCTGCTATCGTATCCTTCCCAATAGTGCAGTACCCTCGGTGGTTGATCAAACGTGTCTTCACTCTCTTGTATCTTGTCACAGGCGCTTCGTAGGCAGTGGTTAAGAAACTGCGCGTCTGATGCCAAACAAACTGAACGTGCCACCTTGGCACTCTAGGGGAAACAAGAAGCGAAGCTAGATGGCGTCCAAAGTCTTGCACATGAGGCATCCTAAGAGGATTAAGGCTCACTGAGTTCGAGGTGAAATTGCTGGGGGACCCGAGAGACGGCGGCACTGTTTGGTCAGTGGGTGAATGGTCGTAGCTCCAATTGCGGCGTCCTCGAACCGACTTCCCTAGCGTAAGTGAAAAACATCGGCGGGATGCATGGGTGCATTCAATGGCACGTAGTCTCCTACCGAGGCGTGCACTGCAGCCGATAGCAAGCATTCTTGCACTGCGGTTTTGTGTGCACAACACAAGGGAAATATTTGGCGCTCAGATAGCACAGTTGCTGCTTACTGCTCAATGGCTGACGGGTGCTCCTTCATGGGGCGCCACGGAGCCCGCACTCAGCTGATTTTGCAGAGGATTGGAAAGTAGTAGTAGTGTCCTCTACTGCATGGCTCATACCCACTCAGGGGTTTGGCCAAGAAGTTGTCTTACAAAAAAAATTTTTTTAATATTTTGAGTATTGAATGCTGATGCCAATAAAGAGAATAAATAAATAATAGCAATGAATATACAAAAAAAAGCAGCTGTTGCTTTTGTTTTGCGAGGCACAACTGACTCATCCCCCTATGGCAGATTTACAGGCTGAGGCGAATAAACCGTCCTCATATCGAAAATACATTTGTTATATTCGAAAAGTCATTATTAGGTTAATCTGCCAGTTGTAAAGAAGTGAACGATATAATGTACTTGTGAAAAAAAGTAACAGTTTCGCCGCAAGGGCGAAACAATGAATGCGATAGACCCTTTGCAAAAGCTTCCCAACAGGGCAAGGTAGTCTGGCAACCAAGGCAAGCAGCCATGATGAATATCCGCGCCGATCCACCCACAGACACTTTGGGTATCTGCTTCGTGTGCAGGATGGCTGTTGCGTCGCCTCCTATGATTTTTCCCATTACGGCGTGGGAAAACGAATTGAAACTTATCCCGCCATTGAGTGAAGAGAAGGTATTGAAGTTTTATACGACCACGGCGGCCACAGAACGCTGTTTCAACCGCAGCTACAACTTTCATGTCGAATGATACGTCATACCGTTGTCAGTGCGGACAAACAAGTGCAAACAGAGGTGAGCTTTCTTTTGCGACATTGTTTTACGGTGCCAGTTGTGGTGTGTTAGCTAGTTCCGATTTACCAGAGTTCCAGTTTCGGTTTCATGTAAAGTATTTTCGCCCTTAGGGGGCGCCACCTTGTATATATATTGTCACGTGGTCGTGACGTCGACGAAGACAGCAGTCGGCGTTTTCAAGAGGAAACTGTTTATTTGGCCGTACTTGTGGCCGGGAAACGGAAAGTTGATTTACAGCAATACACACGGTATGCACTGATAGCGGCGAGCAGAGCGTCGACCGTCGATCAACGGACAAGCGGTCACGCGCGTCGGCTTTTATACAGGCGCTATCGAACTTTCCAACAATATCGCTGGTGGCGGCGTAATCTCTAGACAAAGCTGGAACATTCGCGTGCGGGGCGCAATCTTAACAAACCGATCTACTACAATCGCGACGCTTCTAGAACACTACTTCGCGGACAGCGTCGAGCGTTGATAACCGTCCCTGCCGGCCAAACCCGAATACATCAAAACAAGACAAGAAGTGGGCGTGACATTACCCCCCTCTGAAGAAGCATCGTCCCGATGCTTGTGAAAGAACATAGAAGAGAAAAAAAAACAAGTGCATACACAAATAAATGACAATAACAAAGGAAAAAAAATAGAGTCCCCAGGCTCGCTAACGCGCAAAAAACGGCTTAAGGCGCACGACATGGACGACTTCAGGTCGCGCACGGCGCCGCTGAGAGTTCGTAATGCCGTCAGGGCCAACCTCATAGTCGAGTGCGCCGAGGCGTCGAAGTACCCTGTACGGTCCGAAGTATCGTCGAAGAAGCTTCTCACAAAGTCCTCGTCGGCGTATTGGCGTCCATACCCATACACGGTCACCGGGTTGCTATTCCATGTGGCGTCGTGGAAGGTTGTAGCGGCGGCTGTCAGTCGTCTGTTGGTTCTTGATCCGTAGGCGGGCGAGCTGTCGTGCTTCTTCGGCGCGCTGTAGGTAGGTGGTCACGTCGATGTTTTCCTCGTCGGTCACGTTTGGTAGCATGGCGTCGAGCGTCGTTGCCGGGCTCCGTCCGTAGACCAACTTGTATGGCGTCATCTGCGTCGTTTCCTGTACGGCCGTGTTGTACGCGAAGGTCACGTACGGAAGGATGGCGTCCCACGTCTTGTGTTCGACGTCCACGTACATGGCCAGCATGTCGGCGATGGTCTTATTTAGACGCTCGGTGAGGCCGTTGGTCTGTGGGTGGTACGCGGTGGTGCGGCGGTGGCTTGTGTGGCTGTATTCCAAGATCGCCTGAGTCAGGTCAGCCGTGAACGCCGTACCTCTGTCGGTGATGAGAACCTCTGGGGCGCCGTGTCGAAGGACGATGTTCTCAACGAAGAACTTGGCTACCTCAGCGGCACTGCCTTTGGGCAGGTCTTTTGTTTCGGCGTAGCGGGTGAGGTAGTCGGTAGCCACGACGATCCATTTATTTCCGCAAGTCGACGTTGGGAACGGCCCCAGGGGGTCCATCCCGATCTGCTGGAATGGTCGCCGAGGAGGCTCGATCGGCTGAAGGAAGCCTGCTGGTCTTGTGGGCGGTGTCTTCCGTCGCTGACAGTCTCGGCACGTCTTTACGTAGCGAGTGACGTCGGCGGCAAGGCGCGGCCAGTAGTACTTTTCTTGTACTCGTGCGAGCGTTCGGGAAAGTCCGAGGTGTCCAGCCGTTGGGTCGTCGTGCAGGGCATGCAAAATTTCTGGTCGCAGTCCCGAAGGTACAACGATAAGGTAGCTGGCTCGGGCCGGAGTGAAGTTCTTCTTTACGAGGACGTTGTTTTTCAAGGAAAATGATGCCAGTCCTCGCCTGAATACTTTTGGGACAACGATGGTCCTGCCCTCCAGGTATTCCACTAGACCCTTCAGTTCCGGGTCGGCTCGCAGTCGTTCGGCGAAGTCTTCGGTACTTATGGCTCCCAAGAAGCTGGCATCATCCTGGTCGTCGGTCGTTGGTGGGTCGACGGGGGCACGAGACAAGCAGTCGGCGTCGGAGTGTTTCCTTCCGGACTTGTACACGACAGTAATGTCAAATTCTTGAAGTCTTAGGCTCCACCGTGCGAGGCGACTTGAAGAGTCCTTCAAGTTAGCTAGCCAACACAAGGCGTGATGGTCGCTCACAACTTTGAAGGGCCTGCCGTGGAGGTAGGGGCGAAACTTTGACGTAGCCCAGATGATGGCGAGGCACTCCTTTTCTGTTGTGGAATAGTTGACCTCTGCTTTAGACAGCGACCGGCTAGCATAACTGATAACCCTTTCAAGTCCGCCCGCCCGCTGCACAAGGACGGCGCCGAGTCCTATGCTGCTTGCATCGGTGTGAATCTCCGTATCGGAGTATTCGTCGAAATGCGCAAGTATCGGAGGTGTCTGCATGCGTCGTTTCAGTTCATGAAATGCTTCGACTCGCACTGTTTGCCATCTGAATTCGACGTCGGTCTTCGTGAGCTGCGTTAGTGGCTCGGCGATCCGTGAAAAGTCTTTCACAAAGCGTCTGTAATAGGCGCACAAGCCGAGAAATCGGCGCACGGCCTTCTTGTCGGTGGGTGGCGGGAAAGCGGCGATGGCAGCTGTTTTCTGCGGGTCTGGGAGCACTCCAGTCTTGCTGATCACGTGACCCAAAAACAAGAGCTCCTCGCACGCGAAGCGGCACTTTTCTGGCTTCAGGGTGAGCCCGGAGTTCTTGATTGCTTGAAGTACGGATTGAAGTCGCTGGAGGTGTTCGTCGAAGTTTGAGGAATACACAACGACGTCGTCCAAGTAAACAAGGCAAGTCTGCCACTTCAAGCCAGCTAATACAGTATCCATGACTCGTTGAAAAGTCGCAGGTGCCGAGCAAAGACCGAAAGGCATGACCTTGAACTCGAACAGGCCGTCCGGTGTTATAAAGGCGGTCTTTTCTCGGTCTCTCTCGTCGACTTCAATTTGCCAGTAGCCGGTCTTGAGGTCCATCGACGAAAAGTAATTCGCGTTGTGGAGTCGATCCAGGGTGTCGTCTATCCGTGGGAGAGGGTACACGTCCTTCTTTGTGATTTTGTTCAGGCGACGATAATCGACGCAGAAACGTAGGGTCCCATCCTTCTTCTTCACTAACACCACGGGAGACGCCCACGGGCTGTTGGACGGCTGGATGATTTCGTCGCGTAGCATTTCATCGACTTGTTTCTTAACGGCCTCCCGTTCCCGCGTCGAAACCCGGTAGGCATTCTGACGGAGTGGTCGAGCATTTTCTTCTGTTATGATGCGGTGCTTAGCAAGGGGCGTTTGTGGGACCCGCGATGACGACGAGAAACAGTCCCTGTATTCCTGCAGAAGGCGTCGAAGCTGTTGCTGTTGGCGAGCGGGAAGACTTGGGTTTACGTCGAAGGGTGGCTCATGGATCATCGTCGTAGCTTCGTTAGAATCTGAAAAGGCAAACGCATCGCTGACGGCCAAGATTT
Source organism: Rhipicephalus sanguineus (assembly GCF_013339695.2). Taxonomy (NCBI): domain Eukaryota; kingdom Metazoa; phylum Arthropoda; class Arachnida; order Ixodida; family Ixodidae; genus Rhipicephalus; species Rhipicephalus sanguineus. The sequence continues at coordinate 75,943,875 of NC_051178.1, read as the reverse complement.
CTTCGATGTATGCAATCATCGTGCCCCTGCTCAGGTGTCTGTATTCCTGGCTGAAGTTCGTTAGCATCACGCTTCCTTTTCCTTCATGCAACCAAGCAATGCCCCTTGCGACGCAAATGTCACGCTCTAGCAGCAAACGCTGATCGCTCTCGATGACACCTTCGATGTCTTCACCTTTTTCGGTGCCGACGGAAATAATGACGCTGGAACGCGGCGGAATGGTCACCTGCTCTTCTGTCACATTCAATGCATGGTTCCCTGGCGTCGCGCGGGGCGGGAGCGCTTTATCTGAGGTTAGTGTTATCGACTCGGACCTCAGGTCGATGATGGCGCCGTGTTCACATAGGAAGTCCATTCCAAGTATTGCATCCCTGGAGCAGTTTTGTAGGATTACAAAGCTCGCAGGATAAGTCCGGTTATTGATGGTGACTCTCGCCGTGCAGACACCAATCGGCGTTATCAGATGGCCTCCAGCGGTGCGGATTTCGGGGCCTTCCCAAGCGGTCTTAACTTTCTTCAACTTCGTGGCGAAGGGCCCACTGATGACGCAATAGTCGGCTCCAGTATCGACGAGAGCGGTGACGTTGTGGCCGTCGATGAGAACGTCGAGGTCGCTAGTTCGTCGTCTTGCGTTGCGGTTGGGTCTCGGCGTCGGGTCACGGCTGCGTCGGTTTGTTCCGCTGCTTCCATGTTGCGTAGTCGGGTCTTCTTCGGTCTGCAAGATCTCGTCGTCAGGGGTCTGTCTGGTTCGCGTCGTGTTCTGAAGGCTTCGTCGCGACGTCGTCGTCGTCGGCGGAGGATCTTCGGTAGTTCGTCGTACAGCAACCGCACCTCCATCGGTTGCTGCCCTTAGTTTTCCGGATACGGGCTAGGCGACCGGCCCCGGTTTGGGCCAGTGTACGGCGGGCGGTGCGGTGACATGTAGCGGCCGGGCGACGGCGAGAGTGAAGGACGTCGTTCTTGCCACTGCGTTCCGGTTAGGTAGTCGTCGATGTCGCGAGGCCGTTCGCCTGGCTGCGGTCGCGGCGCGTTGATGGCGAATCCTCGTAGTCCCATCTGTCGGTACTGGCAGCGGCGGTACGTGTGGCCGGCCTCCCCGCAGTGGTAGCAGAGCGGGCGATTGTCAGGGGCGCGCCAAACGTCGGTCTTCCTCGGCGCGGATCGCTGGCCGGCTGGCGGGCGGTATGACGTCGGTGGTGGCGCCGGCGGTGCCTGGCGGCAGAACTGCTGCGGCGGCGCCGCGTCTTGACGCGGGCGAGGAGGAGCGTTGCGGTGGACTGCAGCGGCGTAGCTGACCCCTTGTGGCTCAGGCTGCACTAGTTGAGGTGCTCGCAGGTATTGCTCTATTTCCTGGCGCACGACGTCAGTAATCGAGTCTACTTCAGGCTGCGAGGACGGCAACAGTTTTCGCAGCTCCTCCCGCACGATAGCTCTGATCGTGTCTTGCAGGTCGTCGGATTGCAGCGCTTGAACCTCCCCGTAGGTCGTCGTGGGAATCCGGCGGTTGTACTGCCTCGTACGCATTTCAAGCGCCTTTTCGATCGTTGTGGCTTCCGAGTCGAATTCCACGACCGTCTTAGGTGGGTTACGAACAAGGCCGGCAAAGACTTCCTCCTTGACTCCTCGCATTAGAAAGCGGATCTTCTTCTCCTCGGACATAGCGGGGTCAGCATGGCGAAAAAGGCGGACCATTTCTTCAATGTACATGCCGATGTTCTCGTTCGGCAGCTGTACACGAGTCTCTAGCAGAGTTTCGGCTCTTTCCTTCCAGACGACGCTCGTGAACGTGTCCAGGAAAGCGGCGCGAAAAAGGTCCCAGGTTGTGAGCGTGGCCTCTCGGTTCTCGAACCATGTTCGAGCGGTGTCTTCCAAGGCGAAGTACACGTTCCGTAGCTTGTCGTTATCAGTCCATTTGTTGTAAAGGGCGACGCGGTCGTACCTTTCAAGCCAACTTTCCGGGTCTTCAAGCGGTGACCCACGGAAGGTAGGTGGCTCCCTCGGCTGATGTAGCAGCACAGGTGCAGGCACCATGGGTGCTGTCGCCGTCGCTGATGTGGAGGGCATGGTCGGGGTCTTCCTGGTCTTGTCGGGTAGAGGCCCGTACTCCGGTGGGAGACCTTGCTGCCTGCGGCTGGCCCGCTGGTCGGTGTCTTCTTGACGGTGTGGGCTCGGCTCACGGCTTGACGGGGGCGTCCGGATCATGAAGGAACAGCACCTCCACCAGATGTCACGTGGTCGTGACGTCGACGAAGACATCAGTCGGCGTTTTCAAGAGGAAACTGTTTATTTGGCCGAACTTGTGGCCGGGAAACGGCAAGTTGATTTACAGCAATACACACGGTATGCACTGATAGCGGCGAGCAGAGCGTCGACCGTCGATCAACGGACAAGCGGTCACGCGCGTCGGCTTTTACACAGGCGCTATCGAACTTTCCAGCAATATCGCTGGTGGCGGCGTAATCTCTAGACAAAGCTGGAACATTCGCGTGCGGGGCGCAATCTTAACAAACCGATCTACTACAATCGTGACGCTTCTAGAACACTACTTCGCGGACAGCGTCGAGCGTTGATAACCGTCCCTGCCGGTCAAACCCGAATACATCAAAACAAGACAAGAAGTGGGCGTGGCAATGTGCGCGGCACTCTATCAAATAAATCAGTTCCTGCTTGGCTACCGCCTGCTGTTGTACTTCCTCCCGGCCGGCGCTTCGGGCGCCGTGCCCTTTGTTCTCCGGGCGTCGCGTTCGACGTCCGATACCACATTTGGCGACGAGTTCTACGAATCCACGTGAATCAAGAGATAAGGTGGGCATCCGGACTCCTTTATTGTGCTGTCGTCTCAGCACCCGTGCATGATACCCCGCCACTACACTCTAAAAAGTAAAGGAGGAAAAGGGGGGTCGAGGTTACTCCTTTAGCGGAGAAACTGACCTGCCACCCCCATTACTCGTATTTTGGAGTAACTGCGACGGGACGAACTGTTACTCCCCATAGAAGTTACTCCTTCAGGGAGTAACTTATTGGTGTAACAGATACTCTTTTCAAATACTCCACAAGGGAGTAATGGTTACTGGAGCAACGGATGCTTTTTGTTAGTACTCCCATGGGAGCAAGGGTTACTCTTTCCCAATACACCTTAAAGGAGGAACGGATAGTCTTTTTCGGTACTCCCACGGGAGCAACGGTTACTCTTTCCTAATACTCCTGAAGGGAGGAATGGATAGTCTTCTGCAATACCCCCAGGGGAGCGACAGTTACCCTTTTCCATTGCTCCTCAAGAGAGCAGCCGTTGCTCCTTGCTAAAGGGAGGAACGGATGCTCTTTGTCAATACACCTATGGGAGTGACACTTACTCCTTCCAAATACTCCTGAAGGGAGGAACGGATAACCTTTTTCAATGCACTCAGGGGAGCTACGGTTACTCTTTACAGGAGGAATGAATGCTCTCTGTCAATACTCTCACGGGAGCGACACTTGCTCTTTCTGAATGCTGTTGAATGGAGCAAGTTATTTTTTTCCATTAGTCCCGCAGGGAGGAACGCATATTATTTCTCATATCCCCATGGGAGCGACAGTTACTCTTTTACAACATTCTTCACTGGAGCAGCATGCAGGTTGCTCACATTGAATGCTCCTAAAGAAACCAGCAGTCAAGCTCTCCCAGCTGCAAATGAAAAAAAAAAAGTTTTGAGGAACATGATTTTCATCGAGTTGTGCCAAGTGTGGCACTAATGCTCCAGTAGAGGACAGTATTCCAGATCTAGTCCAAAAAGATCCTTTATTGCATACATGCAGCCTGCCTGTTCACTGGCTCAAAGTAGTCTGAGCCACTTGAACGAGCGGCGTTGGCCGCAAGCCGCTCTTCATATTCAAGAGTCTACATGAGGTCAAACGTGCGTTGGGCCCTCTTTTTGAAGACAATATTCATTGTCCAATAGAGGGCCAACTGCATGGCAATGGCTGCCAAAAGGCTCTCCTCCTTAAGGTTAATTCCCTCAAGACGCACAACGAATTCGCGTGACGTCAGTAAGTTTCCTACGAACGTCACCCTAGGAACGTAGTACATCTTGGTGGGGTCCTACAAAAAAAAAGAGAGCACATTTTAACAGAATGCTTGTTGCTTCATTATTACCATATGCAAATTAGACGATGTAACGTCAAAAATCATGCGGCTACTTAAACGTATAGCCAACAAATATAGCGGAATTAAAGACCCCAATCTGCTTAGACTAGTCCAAGCGTTCGTAATAAGCAGGATAGTTTACATGAATTTGCAACTTATTTGCAAAACATGTTTCGACACTGGAAGGCACATTCTTAACAAGTTATAAGGCTACAAGTTTATGCACAGGTTAGTGGCTCGCCTCATTTACATGGAAGCCAATTGGTTCTGCAAAAAAGATTGAGACGCGTCGTCCTGTCTCCTTCCTACCTGTCTGTCGTGGTATTTTCCCGCTTTTTAAAGATGAACTTCAACCAACTCGCCCAACTGTCCCTGCTAAAGATTGAGACGTTTGCTGTTTCGAGGCAGCATGTCGTGCTAGTATACTGTATAAAGTAGAACCCTGCTGATTTCAAGTCCATGTGCAAAACGAATGTAGGAGCCATGAAATGGGAAAAAAAGTAAGAGTGAGAGTCGCAGTGAAATGCACTATCTCATATCAGTGGTTAAGCATGAAAAAAAAAATATCGTGCAGCGTAAGCTCTTCTACTTGCCATCTGATCAGCACAAGGCAAGCAAATGCATTGTAGTAGGCGGGAGTCGAGCTAGTTGGTATGAATTATCGACTTGAGACTTACTTTCCTGCACTAATTAGATACCCTTTGTGCCGCTAGCTCCTACCATGATCACTTGAGCATACATTTCTTCCGAATAAATCCAAAGCCTTTGGGTGGCCAGCACATAACAGGTATCTTGAAGTGACCATCACACCCAATAACAAAATTATCGCTGGATGAACCGGCGAAAATGCCACAAGCAATTATGTTCTCTGCTCACTTCCTCAGTCTTTTCAACACAGTATGAGATTGGTGCGGCTTGTAATTGGCCGCATGTCTTGCAACAGTGAAAAACCAAAAACGCAGCCCTTCCTCCTAAACTTCGCCACCACTGCATGCATTGGCACACTCGGCCATGATCTCATCAATCGAATGAACCGTGGAGTTAAGAACTGCATTATCGATGAAAACATTATTGTAAGCGATTCCATTGGAGGCATAAAAGAACCGAGCACAGACAGAATACTAGTATGGCTACAGCAACAACACACAAGTAAAAAAGAGTGCCAGAAGACCATGCTGTCTCTAGTCTTAATGGCCTTAATTTTGTGAACACCTTGCACAAATAACATTTTAGAACTATGTGACCTCGCAGATGGCTGTGAATGGCCAAAAAAAATGATTGAATAATTAGATCAAGAAGTACAAAAGTAGGCCTAAAATGAGTGGACATAAAAATAGGCTGAGGGTGATGTCATAGATGCTGTGGTTACATAGCAAATAAAGGTTCTAAGGGCTATGCTCTTGCTGCCACAAATAAAAACCATATCACGGGTGGCGATACACGACATCATGTCGCTTATTCTTTACTTAAGTCAGCCCAGGCTGTGTAAAAAGTCAACGTACCCACTCCCCACTCGGTCAGCTCAAAGTGTCAATTCATTATGTTTCAAACAGTGAGATACCAATTGACTGAATCCTATCGGAACTATAGAAACAGTGGCTGACAGTGATGCAGCCTCCAAGAAAACATAGCACAGGAATGCGATGGCGGGCTTCTACTGCACTAGTTAAGTTGTGCACAATTGGGTCGTGAAAATCATCCTGGACATGGCTGCACAGCTGAATGCTTTTCTACAATCTACTTACAAAAGATATTGCAAACATTTATCACAGATGGCAACTTCATAACTGCGGTTCATATGGACAGTAATATACAAACTATGAATTCCATGCTACAAGCTATGAATTATACTCACATAGTGGCAGATGAAAGATTCCATACGTTCTTTCACCATTGCTGGCATCAAACATATAGCTGCAGTAACCATCAGCTCTGAAAGAGACATGAATTGCACCGTCTCAAAAAGTAACTAAACGCATATGCTGTGAGCTGGTTTGAAGGCCCTGTTGTAGCTACTATTCACCGCGTTAGACACGGGGATCTTTAATAGTACACACGACTCACAATCTTTAAAGGGGTAGTCATGGTAACTACACTCAAACCTAGGAAGTATGCAGGGTCACCCAGCCAAAATTCACAGCCACAGCACACCACAGACCAGCTCCAGACACAGCACATGAAGTGAGAAACAGTAGATACACTACACAACTTAACAACTTGTGTGCGTTGGTATGGGGCTTAACCCTTTAACCGCCAATTTAACTTCCAAAAAACGTACCAAAATTGCAATTATTTTTAGGCAGCGATAATTTTTGCCATGCAATTCTAATTCCGAAAATATATTACAACATTGATTTCTGTTTAGAATTAGTACAGAACTTTTAAAAATGTTAAAGGTGGCTTTCCCTCAATGCATGCCACGCTAATTGGTCAGAACGTACTGAAAGCTGAAGCATTTATTTTATGCAATACATGGTAACACACTGAAAAGTGCACAGATATTGCTTTGTCGTAAGAAAGCTTTCATGATTATTAGTCGCTCTTTGTGTGGTAGATTTCGAATCATGGTTTCACACAACGCCTCATCATCATCTCAAGCAATATCCAGGGTAAAGACAATGGCTGAGTCACTGCTTGGACACAGATTCCGTGTCGTCACTAACGCTGCTTTCTATGCTGCTCCAAGAAGCACTTTTTTTTTCTTTGGAGCATCGCCGCCATCAGCATTGTTCTTGCGAAGCGGCATGATGAAATGACTTGCCATGCTTGAAACACATGTGAAAGGCACGAAATGTGGTTTTTCATACACAACTATACGGACATTTATGGTTGAAAATTGCAAGCAAAGCAATTGACGACCATGATAAGTCTTTGGCTGCGTAAGGAGCGGAAAATTGGGCTGGACGAGTGTGACTTGTCAATGGCGATATTGGTACGAACTCGTGTGTGACGAGTACAGCTCGGAGTTCGCGGTTACAGAGTTAAGCACCAGGATCAAACTCCCATGCGGGATCGCAATGCAAGACATCATATCACCCAAATTTGATTACATCTTGAAATGACAGTCAAATTACACCTTTATGCTTTCAGTTGATGTGAAAAAAAGTTAGCACGAATGTTCATCCTTGCCACTACCAAAACTGAAGTGCGCAGAAATAAACTAAAACTCGAGAAAGGCTTAGCAAAACATAGTGGCACCCACTTTGCCTGCTTCTATTCTGTCACAGGTTGTGAGATGTGCTCACAAAAATTAAATGGTGCATTAGCCTTCTTTTTAATTCTGGCCTTGCCCATACAAACTCATAGAAAAATGTGTTTTCAACCTTTCATTACGACATTCAGCAGCATCATGCTGGCTCGGCGCCGCGCCTCCTCCCTATGGAGGAACAGGGCAGGCGACTACACATCCCCTCTCAAAAATATAAATTGACTCAAATCGCAAAAAGCAATTTTGAATCATTCACAATAATTTCCACCAGGACCTAATCCCACATTCTGGTCAATTGTCAGCCCCTTATCCACTTTCTTTTCACATAGTGGTTGTAACCAGTCACAGTGCTCCGAAAAGTGCTACCTTATTTTGGATTCATGTTTGAAGTCGCCAACACGGCCAACTTTTAACTTTACGGAACTTCATGTTTGGAAGCTTGTTTGGGCACCCTAGATGAACTGTACGTGTGCAACTTTCTTGGATGACCTACATTTCAAAACTGTGCTCTTTTTCCTTGCCTTTTCCTGAATTTTATTTCACTGGTTTGAAGATAGTATAAGCTGTATTTCAACCTGGCTTTGGCTGACTAGTTCAAGCAATCGTGAATGTTTTGCACAAGCAGAGAATGCCTCAGGCCTTCAATATTCGAGATAAATTAGCAATTTTTGTGGCTTTACGTGAGCTCATGAGAAGAACTTAGGGTACGGTATCCCTGTACTTGTTACCTGTAAACATGACATGCCAGTTCCTTGGAGAGCGTTATTGCAAGAATTTTCCTTGGTGTGTGCCATTGCAAGCATTTTTACAGTATGTACAGCGATAGACTAATCGAATGCATGCTTTGAAGCAACCACACTAGAACCATGCAAACAATTCTTGCCCATAGATTTAATTTTAAAGCACCCGATTAGTTACATGTAAAATCAGAGGAATGGCACTACTGGAAGATAAATACAAAGAAAAGTGCTAATGTTGGCTTAGTAATATTTGAAATTACCGTCAATGGCAGCATCATCGGAGGCAGCAATATGTGCATCAAGGTCTTCCAAAAACTTCTGCATGTGCCGTTTCTTTCGTGCCACCTTGATTATTTTGCTTGCAGCAGCTCCCAAAACTTCCTCCAGTTTTTCCATTATGGAAACCTTGGTCAAGAGTTTGAATTCCAGCTGCACCTATAAAATTTTCATAAACCATTTTAATGATTGTCAGCCCTATAGACTTACTTCCATCTGTAAGAAAGAAAGGAATCTCCAGCAAAGTTTGGTTTTTAGTTTTTGCTTCTGGATATTCAGATGACACCTGCAAACATCAACCGTTTAACTGGGACCCTGCCGAGCATGTATGTGCACGGCCTTCCGACGTCAATGGAAAAAACAATGCTTTCACAAAAGTGGCGGGAGGAACGATGGTGGAAAGGGAGACAACAGGTATAAAGCATTAACTTCGGAGCCAGCTGGACAGTCCCCCCTAAAGAAGAGACCGAACGGTTCTCAATACGCAAGGACAGTTTTAAAGCAAAAACTGAAAACCAAATTTTGCTAGATTCCTTTCTTTCTTATAATTTTGTCCGGCCAGACAGATTTCTGCCGATTATGTTTACCTTTAAAGGGGTACTGACAGGAAATTTCGCCACCGAGACAGCCTGCAGGATTGATTGCCGGGAACGTGCGTACGTTATATGCAAAATATTAACAGCGAATACGGTTGGAAGGTATTTTATGTGACTTTTGAAGTTCGTGCACGCAATCCAGCGGAATGACACCGTCGCGGGTGACCCAAAGTGACTTTCGTCAATTTTTCAAAGGGACAAACAAAGCCACTTTCAAGTACACCTTCTACCTAGCAAGAGAGTAAATATCAAATGAAATGCAAACATTACTATCTCCCAGATTCACACACCAAGTACATAGCAGGACATATTCTTCCGATAGTCTTGCCAAGCTATTCTGCGCGTGGCAGCAACAACTAATGTAAAGAGCTGTTTTGCAAACAGATTACTCATTCTTGCCGCTTGGTCCCTAGCTACTGGAACTCTAGATGTTGTAGCTTGTCGCTAAGCTGTACTATGAGCAACTAGCCAATAGTGTGAAGGCAGCAGGATGTATGTCAGTGACACACCACCAGTTCTTGCACAGAAGAAGTAATCAAATTTTGATACAAACAAGGACAAACACAGACTTAGTACAACCTTCCAAAATATTTTACGCTGCTCTGTACAGAAAAACAATCAACATATATTATTAAAGCGTGCACCATGCCAATTTCAGCATACATTTGCTTCCCCCTTACTGGGTGTGCTGCATGTGCTCAGTTTTTTACCGCCCAGAGCTGAATCACATAATGCCAACAAAATTGCATACATTGACTACGTTTCTGTGGATGATGCCATTCTCACCTCCGCAGTTCTATTCATCAACTAGATCGTGGCTGAGTGTGGCAATGCATGCACTAGAGAAGATGTTTAAGACCAGCTGGCACAGGAGCCACTTTTTCGGACAACTGTTTTCGAGGTCACTTTTGCGTGGCATTGAGCCATTTCCTACAAACCACGGCGACAACACTATGCCAACAGTGCTACATTACAGCTACCAAACATTGACACATTAGGCGACAATCTCACAAAAGTACCGTCAAATAGTGATCACTTTGGATGTTGTGGCGCCAGACTGTTTAAGATACAGTCGCCGACCGTTTATTCGGACGCAGAAAATTCGGACATGCTCGTTTATTCGGACACCTTTGCGGCACCGCCACTCACCCATTGAATCTAATGTAAACTTGCGACCGAAAATCCGGATGCCCCACAGCGCGCCATTCGATTTTTCGGACTCCGGCTGGCAATGACACGCTGTCGGCGATTGCCGATCTCGAAGGGTATGTTTTTTTGCCACGCGTAAAGGCTGCCTTGCGGCTTCAGTCGAGTATCCATTGTATGGCTACCTCAGCCACACCGCAGGCCTAGCCAAGCCATGCTCGAAGACAGCTCGGTGTGGTGTTTGAGAATGTCCGCACGTACGACACGGTCCACAGACGAAGAAGGGAACTACGCCATGATCGCTGCAGCACAAACTAAACGACATCGTTTCCTTTTGGCGTTTGAGGGTTTGCATTATAAGTTGCTTCTGCGGCTAGGCTTTATCTTCTGAACTGGCTCCGACGCCGCCCGTTCATCTGAGCCGTCGGTACTAATGAAGAAACGCGGCAACTACAAGAACTGACGATGGCGAAAAAAGCAGCGATTATTCACCAAGTGGAAAAGCGGCCGACCTCAAACCGATGTTGCTAGGGAGTTTGCGCCGAGTTGTACGATGATGAGATCGTCTGCCAGGTCCTCGAACTGGCGCAGATGGACGGTGACTACGACGATGTGCCACCCGCACCACAGTTATCAAATGATGTCCAAACAGTGACTGAAATGTCTTGGTCGAGACATGCATTGACAAGTTTTTCCAGCAATCGAGACAATAAAGGTGCGTTTTTTTTCTTTGAATCCTTTTTTTCGGACTCGCGATTATTCTGACTTTTTAGCGGTTCCCGCCGAGATCGAATAAACGGTCGTAGACTGTATTACACCAGGTGCACGAAAAATTGAATCGGCTGTCATGAGTAAATGTACCAGACAATGTTGCAGTTTTTAAATGTGAAGCAGTTCTTAAACAACTGCAGGCACTTTGCGCCTACCTGCCAACTTGCCTGCCGACCTGCCTGCTTTAACAGCGGATCACAAGAGCATCCAGCTAGCTAGCTAGGCGATCACAAGAGCCTCCAGACGTAGGCGGCTACCTAGCTAGCTAGCCGCCTACGTCTGGATCAGGGGCGTAGCCAAGGAGGGGGTTGAGGGGGTTCAACCCCCCCCCCCGAAATTTTTCAGTTTTGCTTGCGTATATATACATGCACACATAGAAACGCACGCACGAACATACATAAAGTATGGTTGAACCCCCCCCCCCGAAAAATATTTCAGGCTACGCCCCTGGTCTGGATGCTCTTGTGATCGCCTAGGGATGCTCTTGTGGATGTTCTTGCGACCCGCTCGTAACATCGATCTACCTCGTAACACTTGGCTTAAAGCAAGAAGAAAAAATCCAGCATAGACAATTACTCGCTGGCTACTTCGCATGAAACAGATTCCCACGAAGTGTGGGATTTGCAGATTCTTTTTTCTTAACCCCTTCGCTGTCACTGATGTGCGGGTAAATTCGCCATTGTGTGTTCAGAAATTCGTACCAAAGCACAAAATTGGCCTATTTTGCATGATTCTACTGGTTGCGCCCTACACCATCGTTTGAATATACTATCTAGAAGCACGTATTTTTCGCTGCTCACTGCGTTGGTGCGTGTACATTGAGGAGAGGAGCGACCGCGCCCACCCTTTGCTGGAGGCAGGGTCACTCCGCCCGCGCTACTCTCATGGATGGAGCATTTATGCATTGTGTATGAGATTATAATAATAATATCCGGGGTTTAACGTCCCAAAACCACAAATGATTATAAGGGATGCCATAATGGAGGGCTCCGGAAATTTCAACCACCTGGGGTTCTTTGACGTGCACCTAAATCTAAGTACAAGGTTTGCAGTTCTTGCTTCGTTTTTGTTGCCTAGTACCTATTCCCCTGGGCTCTTTTTTCCCGTTTTTGATTGAAACGCTCATTGAAAAACTTACGATGGAACTGATGGCAAAACTGGGATACTTTTTCAAGACATCGTCAACAGACAGGTTGTCTTGGGCCACCCATTCTCTTCTGCTGGCCAAAGTCCGACTCATAGAGTCTTCAATATAGGCCATGTCGGGCCCGGCCTTTGACATTTCTTTAGCCATTGCAGAACAGTGCGCAGCCATTGTTTCTCCATCTTCCGCATCAGCCATGTCGATTGCCTGAAAGCAAACATGAATTCTGTTGGCCAGATGGCAAAAACAAGCTTGATGTCTGCAGGGCTGCACAAAATTTGAAATACGTACCACATTAGGTCAGTCAGTACGCTGAGGAGCAGCATGTTCATCCTCTGCAGGCCTCCTTCTAGGTGGGGCATTTTCGGTGCCCCCTCTTAATAATGCTCTTGATTTTTTTCTCTCATATTTGGCTTTAAAGCGTAAAGCTTCTCGCCATGAATCCTGTAAGGCACGGGAGCATTACTAGACATGTTATTCAAATAGACAACTGCAATTCTATGAGAACGTTTAGGCGGTTTGTTGTTGATACTCTTTTTTGAAAACAAACATTGCTTTCATCAAGAACTTATAATAGAAGCAAGAAAAAGAGAAATTTACCCACCCCCTGCTTTTCTCCTGCTCTCTTGTTTTTCTTTTATTTCACCTCACAAATGTACTTACCGAGCTTAACGGACCCCTAACAGCTTAAGTTTTCTTTGCGATTTATTACTGTAATTTGTAACTTTCTGTGTGGTTACCCCAAATTTCAATCGGAAATGCTCTAACGCATTGTGTAATTAATGCTAGCATCGTCAACTGAGAACAATTTTGCATCAGTTCGAAACGGTTGCCTAAGTACCATTCAAAACTAGTGCCCCAAAGCGGGGGAGCACCTATGATCACGTGCACTCAAGCTTTGGTGTCATTTTCAGAGTTTTCAAAATGGGGCCCCGTGTGCTATAAATAATGAAATGATGCGAGTGCTAAGTACGTGATCCCTGCACCCCCCCCCTCCTCTCAGGGAGAAAGAAGAAAAAAAGGCAATAATGGTTGAAGCAATCAGAACTACGTTGAGAGCAGCCCGACAAGACAGCAAGAGGGGTGACGAACAATAATCCTCCCTGAATGCCTGTCGAGGTATCGTGCACACCCCACACAATACGCTGCGACGTCGACAATACTCGCTTTACTGTTGGAACGAAGGAAAGAAGATGGCTTTTAAGGGCTCGTTTTTTCTTGTTACACACAATATTAATGAGAACTAACAGACAATAATGCCAAGGAAAGTATAGGAGATGTTACGTGTATAATTGGGATATAAATGTGAAGAAAGTAAAGTGGACGAAAAGATAACTTGCCACCGGCAGGGACCGAACCTGCGACCTTCGAATTACGCGTCCGAGTGCTAAGTACATGATGACTGCCGCCGTAGGATGACTGCCGCCGTAGCTCAGTGGTAGAGCATCGGACGCGTAATTCGAAGGTCGCAGATTCGGTCCCTGCCGGTGGCAAGTTATCTTTTCGTCCACTTTACTTTCTTCACATTTATAACCCAATTATACAAGTAACATCTCCTATACTTTCCTTGGCATTATTGTCTGTTAGTTCTCATTAATTTTTACTGTTGGAACGTCACACAAGACCCCTGTCTCCGTCATACTAGTGGGGATGTCGCGAGGTGATGAAAACTCGGATGAGCACTCATGCTTGCTTTAAAACCAACTTTAAATAGCTTAAAGGCAACGTTTATCACTCATAATCGGCCAGAAGTGCTCAACGCATGGAGAAGCATCAAACAACACCTGCATCCCGAGTTTCCAAGTTTGGTGTCGAGGTACTTAAGCACATAATTATAACTTGAGACACACTGTCTGCCCTGAAATCGGATCCTAGTGCATGAAAGATTGCAGAATATTTTGGCTATACCAGAATATGATTGAGTTGGAGCGTAGTTGAAGGGGTAGTGACAAAAATATTGGGTTGGCGTTAACTTTTTCTTTTTTCCTGCAATAGGTTCCTAGGTGCCAATTAGTCATACTACAGCACATTTGCTACAGTGCGGAACACATAATTACAGTGCGTTTATTATCGGCCAGTTTCGGCTTCAGTTTGGCAGAGCTCCGAGAGCGACAAGCCGCCGATGCCCCTAATGCCATCTAGCATGTTAAACGGCTCACAGAACTGTGATGCAATTCCATGCTGCCTGCATCAGCTGTTGGCGTCGTTTTACCAGCTGCATGTGCTGCATCGTCATTATCATTGCCTGAAATGGGCATAGCCAGGGGGGTGAAGGGTTCAAACCTCCTGAAACTTTTCAGTTTTGCACGTGTATACACACACGCACATATGAATGCACACGCGAATGTGCATAACGTATGGTTGAACCCCCCACGCCCCCGAAAAAAATTTCTGGCCATGCCCCTGTCGTCTGGTGATGATAACAATGGCAAAGTGTCAAGCTTACACTGCGACACAGACAACAATGGTCATGCTCTGGTATGCACTAGTATTGGTAATATGCTATGCAGGCGAGCCTTGACCATTTAAATGGCAATGTTAAATGTGACTATACACTTGTCTTGCATGTGACAGAGTGGCAGCCACATTTCAACATTTCTCAGAGATACTAACAAAACACGTTGCGGGCCTAGTTGGTGATACATTCTTATTCATGACACAAAGTCATGACACATTTCGGTTCACTGTTAGCCCTTCAACGCAGGCATTCATTAGACAGGCTTTTCAGCAAAAATAATTCTGCAATGATATGTAAACTCACATAGCCAGTCACAGTTACATCAGCCACGATAGGAAACCTGGTGACCAAAGCTCGTGCTGCCTCCGTGTATAATCTCCCAGGGTACCTGGCAGAAGCAATGTTTTACAAAAGCACAAATTCAAGGCACTAACTAGCAGACCCAAGCTTTCTTGAGAGTTTGATAAAGAGTATGAGAGCAAGGGCAGCTTTAATATGTAAAGAAATAAAATCATGAGTTACAATTACAATGGCACTGTATTTTTAGTGAATTCAGTTGCCTTTAGCAAAGTGTCCTTGTGGGCGATAACATCCCAAACTAAGGCTAGGACAGAACACCGGAAAGGCATTTTTAAACATGCAAAAATCCAATATACGCACCAACAATGCAATAGGCATTAAAATGCATCATAGAAGTGTTTATTATGTTTGAATACCTGTAGTTGGATCTCGTACATAGTTTTCAAGTGACATCACAGACAGGTTTCCTGCACTGGGTATATCAAGATGGTGGCAACTGTGACTTTTTATCTCATTAAAGAGTGTCAGTGCAGAATTGGAGGGGGCACTGGCACTAACCTGATGTCACCATTTCTAGCTACGCAAATTCGAGCAAACGTTTACGCAGCATTCCAACCAGCTGGTACCCGAAGGTGACGACCACAGTGACGTCAACGAAAACTGAGTATATGTAGATAAGCACGGGAGGAAACAAACAGTCATTGCGATCACTGGTCTGTCACCAGGGGGCTTTGCTTCTTTCAAGCTTCCTTAAAGGGAAGCTGAAGTGGTTTTAGAATTCAGTAAATCTTTACTGTGAACAAGGACTAACATTACTGTCGACGATGGCGCAATTTTTTTCGCCGTTGCGGCAGCAGGAGCTTTAAAATACGCGAGAGAAAAGTTCGCCTTGCTCTGCCCATGCGAACGCGCTGAAGTGTGGGTGTGGCCGGAACTACGTCATCGTCGGTAGCTTTGGCGGAGCCGCGCAGCACTGTTGAATCTTCAAATGTGGCCTCCCTGACGAGCTCCGGCTTCGCGCGTAGGTAGAACTGATCGCGAAGGCCATGCTTTAACAGTGCGAATGGTGCCGGTGACGTAGCACACCGAAGATGACATCACCACGTTCGCTCAGCATCTGAAAAAGCCCTGCGGCTGCAGCCGCTGTTTTTTGCTAAGAAATGCTATTTGCGTTCACTTCTGTGAACTCTTACATTGGTGTTCGAATTCAGCAGAGATCTAGCTATGATTTTACAATCCAAAGTCATATTTTTGAAAAAGTGCTTCAGCTTCCCTTTAAAGAAGCACTGACACAAAACTTTTGCATCTCTTTTTTTTTCTATTGAAATAAGTAGTCAACGACCCACTTATCACGGCTGCAAAGCTCATTTGCTCGAGCGCGCGAAAGTTAATTATTTGGATGGTTTTATTGTGCCCAGTTGCATTTTCGGTTTCAGAGAGCGGGTGGTTTCTGCGTAAACGTAGCTGGCTACATGAGCACCCGCTGAGGCAAGTATGCCAATTTTTGTACTGCCTTGCTACATCCCCTTTTGTCCATTGAAAAGGTCTGCTAGGAGAGCGTTCCCAAGGATTGTGGCAGCCAACACAAATTCTTAACACTGGCGGCGGTTGATTGCTTACACGGACACCAAAGGCGGGCTGTGGCATGACATGTACACATTTTAAAATTGATTTTAAATGTGTTCCAGGCTATATTATCCATTGATATTTCATAGATGATGCGTGTGCGTGTGTCCTCACAAATCTATCCCACAGGTTATCTCACCTTCGAAATTTTGTGTGAGTACTCCTTTAATAACATCTGGGGTTTGACGTCCCAAAATTGAAGCTCCCTTGAGGAGCAGACATGGCACCATGATATGTCAGATATTTTTTGCTAGTGTTTGTATGCTGTTTCTGCAATGTTTTGATGCACCATAGACACAGTGTCTCCTCTTTTTTTGTAAGTTTCAATGGCTAAGGCATTTCCAAATGTCTGGCCAATGCAAAGAGCATTAATATAATTTATTATCAGCAGAAGCAATAGAAATTAATTTTCTCTGTCAAACGCTACCAACGATGTCACTTGCACAGTGTAGGAAAGCCCTACACAGCAACACAGGGGGAATAACTCACCTGGGCCACATTAAATGTTTCACCTTTTATTGCATGAATTTTGCAATGGTTATCTGAAATTATTTTCTCAGCTTTTCTCGTCAAATAGACGAAGCACATATCCGGAAAATGCCCGATTTATTGTGACTGTATTAATGAAGATACTGGTTTTGATCCAAATATGGCACACCATGCTGATCGAAAAGCGATACTGCTGCCATGGTGGAAAGAAAAACTAAAGTTCACTGATTTTTAACATGATGTGACGAATAAAGCAAACCAACTGTCTCCTCTGTTCAGATATAATAGAACATTTCACTTGGTGCGTCTGACAGCTAACACTGATGTGCAAGACAGTTGCTTATGCGTTTGCATGGTGCTGTCTTGGTATACTTTCCTGCTTGAATTACCAACCACTGATGTGGATGGAAGCGTCAGTTGCTCAGTAAATCGAAAAAGATAAATATCAACTTGAATTGGTCAGACCTCACATATATATCCACGCTAATAATGTAACCAAAAATTGCCAGGTACTGTCACTGGCACCTCAGATGTTCGGGAAGCGTCTCTAAAGCACCACCACAACCTAAATCCTGCACAACAGAGTTACGCTGCATATCAGAGGCTCTGCATTGATTGTACCTGTATTGTGCAGCACAACCTAGATGACAGCATATTCACATTTCCTCACTGAAATGCATACCGAGCAAAACATGGCAAATACCGATTCTCAGCTGTATACTGTACCGCAAAAATGCATTGAGGAGAGTAATAATGAGTGAATTTTTAAGGCCATGAGATATGGCAAAATAATGTTTTAATGCTTCTGTAGCAAAAAAAAATACAAAAAAACCTAAAGGCTGCGAGAAAAAAAATGGCAATCGCTGTTAGCATGCTGAACTTGCACATGAACTGTGGAATCTATTTCATGTGTTTTTCACATTGCTCCAGAAATAGCAGCACTTTTGCAGCATTAAGCGCGCTTAACTAGGGGAATTACTCTGACAGTGTCACATTCTCAACTGGGTCTTTTGCTCCAGCAACAAGGAATGTTAATTGGTATGTGGCAGGTATGAATTGCCGTGCAATTGAGGGTTAGAGACGCATGGTGAAAAGAAGTTTCAAGGCACTTCAAATATGATATTGCATGGTGTTGACTAAGATATGACTCCCATGTCATATAAGTAGAGGTCATGATGCAGCCACTGCGGAACTCTACTGCGACCTGTGAAGTGCTGCCCTGTCTTGTGACCCTTCACCATCAAGACAATGTCTGGTGGTACGTCAGGGAGGTGGTACGCACCGGCCCGTGCTGGCTGTGCCGACTCCCGCAGGACATCTCCTATCCTATGATAGCAATACAGAAGAAACCATCTTATCCATTGTAGTTGCAACTGCCAGCTGAGTGAAGAGGCTTATCCAATTGAGAGGCCTCTTTTATAAAGAAACTATACGGTTTTTCTCAATGCAGTGTGGAACAAGAAGCCTTTAAGTGGACCGGTAAAAGATGTAAAACCACTCACCGGACCTGGCTGAGCGTTCGGACTTTTATTTTTGCTTTATTTTCTATCACATCCGCTTCCGTTATGTCCACAAACACTTGGAAGTCCTCGTCAAAACGCTATAAAAACAAAAATGCCACAACTCAGAAGGCAACTACATTGCACATGGATGAAAAGTTCGGAAGTGTCATGGTTGGAATGCTGGCCAACAAAGATTCACAGCCTGCTGTTGTCACAAGCATTCATGCTATTTGTAATATCAATTTCGCGCCATATAAAGTGACAAGCACAACATTTTACTACATCTGAAATAATAGCACACTAACGAGGTTTGACTACTAGCAGTGTCGGCTACTCATACACGTGCAGCCGCGGTAGATGCCGAACACTAATAGCATCCCATGACCTGCCGCTCTTTGGCCAACAATTGGCCCTTGCGCCATAAAACACTGGAATTGACACTTTGTGTGGCCTTGAAGTAGGATTCCCCACTCAAGTGGAATACCTTCCACGTTGGTTATGATGAAAGAAGTGAGGGCTAAATTCGGTGAAACGATGATTGTCATCATCTTGAATGGGACCGCATTGAGAATTAACGTAAAATTAGCCCTGCCTGGTTTTTATATATAATGGATGAAGCTCAAAAATGGAACACAAAGCTACAGTAAGCGATGGGAAAAGCTGCTGTAACCGCTACATGACGACTGTCGACAAAAAAACAACAACAAAGTAAGCACTCACCGTTAAGCCGATGGTAGAGGCCTCAACTTCGGCGAATATGTCCATCTGCTTTAAATGGTCAATTAAATTCCGCCCCGTCCACGGCTCGTCGAAAGGGACGACGACATTTCGGTCGCCGTAAGATAGGAGGCACTTCGATTGCATGGACGATAACGGCGTTAGACAAAGGATCGTTTTCAAGCCTGCTGCGGCATGTGAGCAGCTCACACGTTCCCGGCACGACTACAGAGTACGCACTGACACACGTGCGGCCCTCGTAGCCATTGTTGATGTTGATGGCGCAGCGACTAACGTTATAGCGACAGCGACATCACGTGACCATACCGGTTTTTTTTCTTGTATTTTAAGTATTGCGGCACAATTGAGGCGTGTATTTATTCGAACAATTTTACTGCCATAAGGTGCCTTCAAGTGTTACTAATTGACCAATCCCTCGTGCCGCGCCTCAACACGTTTGGATTTGGTACGCTGTTTCATTGATGCCATGGCCGCTGATTTATCAGTAGATCTACTGATTTTTAGGATTTTCTGCTGATACATTGATAAGGCGCCTGGATCTACTGACTTTTTGTCTTTTTACAGAAATAAAAGGAACCTCTACATTTTCTTTTTTACTAAGTTTACACTAATGTGGTACCACCAGCCAAACAAGAAATTTCTTTCATTTCAAGATTCTCAAACGCAGCACCTCGTTTTGACTGACAAGCCATAGACTTTCATACAAGGAACCTGTACGTTATGAGCAAACATTAAAGTCGTGAGACAGCAATATGAATGCACACCGCACCCCACAGCTACGACACCACAATGGGCCGTGCGAAGAAGTGACCCGAGTGCCAGATTTGGAAGAAAGACCCTTGGAAAGACGACGACCGGCCGGGAGCACGTTCATACTTGGATGGCTCGTCTGGCCTTGGTCATCAAGATGTTCGTCGGGATGTTTATCTTGTCGCTGCCTCCGTGAGCTCTCTGAAAGCTTCAGCTAGCCGCTGGCTCTGAAGCCTTAGAACCTTGCCCCTGAGCCCACAGAGGGAACAGGAACCTCATGGGAACACCTACATGCTAACTGGTTATGAAGGTTGTTTGCAAAGCTGCGGGACGACATGACACATGACTTTCACCATATGGTTCAACATATGTAGCGGTCACTGATAAGGCGAACGAACAATTAACAGGAGGATCAACATGAAAGCATCTAATGTGTTTTTGCTCGTGAAGCCACTTCTGAAATTCAACGGCACACGTGGTAACGTTAAAGACACTTGTTTTCTGCAAAGTTCGTTTGCGGAAACTGAGTGAAGCTCATGGCTCATGTTTTATTTCATCCGTAACAAAAGTAATCTTCGAAACACACATGGCTTTCGGTATCACTTGTTTCTGTAGTGCATCACGGCTAATCTCGGAGACATTTCTTTTACTATTTCTTAGAAAGCACAATTCTACATTAATGACCGCTGAATTTGTCATTCCAAAAGCGAGCGCAAATACCGAAGTTCTGATTTCAAGGAGCGTGCAGTGGGGGGCTAGTTGGTACGAGATGGAAAAACACAAAACTACGCTTATAAACAGGACACGAGAGGAAAGAAGTGTACAGGACCAGCACATACCGATTTTTTTTCTATACTGATTTTTCGGAAGACATTAACTACTCTTTTTTTTATGTGTCGTGGCAATACTGAGACAGGGCTGGCGGTCTTGAGTCTCGTCTTGCGGCTGCTTGCGGCCCGCGTTTGTCAGCGTGGTTCATGAGGACTAGCTTTCTTTCCTCCGTGCAGCAGCTGCAAGACAGCTTGTGAATCCTGCTTTCAGCGGCGTGTTCGTCCTGGTTCGTCTTTTCCAAGTGCAGGATGTCTCCGATGATGGACTTGTTCACGTTCTCGCCTGCTATTCTTATGAACATCTAGAACATGTGGCTATCCAGTGAGCAATTTTCTGGCGATTTGTAGCTCGAATTATGATTCGAAAGCACTGTCCGAGATGCCCGTTCTTCTCTTACCAGCGGGTAAAAGTGGTAACGCACATAGGTTTAGAGCACAGCGGAGAGCCGGACTTCAGCGTATTTTGCGGCATCGAAGGCTGCGCCAACACGTACACGAACTTCTCCTCCTATAAATCCCACCTGTATCGTCGCCACTCAGCCGTGCTTGAAGAAAATGGCAGCCATGTTCATCAGCGTACCTTCGAATTCCCAAGTGCTCGACGTAGCGCTGAACCTTCGTCAAGTGAACGGCGTCAGCAACAAATGGACAGTGCGGATATGGACAGTGCCGAAATGGCAGACATTGACGGCGGTTATTCGCATAGTGATGCTCCTGTGAACAATTTGCGATCACTGCAGACTGCAGCTCCACATGAAGAGTTTCAGCGCTTTGTGGAAAAAGCTAAATCCACCATTTGGGATTTTTTTTTGTGTCACTACAAAACACAACTTGCCGCATGTTGCAGTGGTAAAAATATTTTCCGAACTGAAGGAGATGTTCGAGATTGTGCTCAAGGCCTATGGCAATGAACTTATGAATGCAATGAAGACATCAGAAACGGGCCCTGAATTTCAGAATCTTCTTGGTTGTTCATTTCTGCCTGACCTGTTCAATGGGATTGAGAGCAAATGGAAACGGGACAAATATGTGAAGGAAAAATTCCCCTTTGTACCAGCTGGAGAGCACTATGCCGGTCAGACTGCAAACTATCATGATGTCCCATTGCCAAAGCTCCTCACCGTACTTTGCCAGCTCCCTGACATTGCAGCCCATTTAAAATCGGCAAACACCGAGAGGCATGCACCCTCTGTGTACAGAGATTACACAGACGGCCTGGTGTACAGAGAACACTTGCAATCCATCATTACACAGGGCAGCGCACACACTATTCTTCTTCTGTTTTACACGGATGAAATAGAAGTAGTAAACCCCCTCGGAGCAAAACGAGGGAAACAGAAGATTGTGGCAGTGTACTGTAGTTTGGTGAATATCCACGCCAGGTATAGGTCCCAGCTGGACAACATTTATCTGGTCATGCTTGTGCGCTACGTGCATGTGAAGACTTATGGTCTACGCATAATACTACAGCCACTATTGGATGACCTGAAGGCAATGCACAAGGAGGGCCTCACATTAAGTGTTAAGGTCGTGAAGTAAATGCCAGAGTTGTTGCACTTGCATTTTGTGGCGACAATTTGTCCCTGAACCGCCTGGGTGGGTTCTCCTGCTGTTTTAGCAGTGGGCGAGTTTGTCGTTTCTGCATGATATCCTCAAGGCAGCTAGCTGAAAAAAACAAGTGAAACCATGTGCCAAGCGCGCACGTTGGGCAGGCATGAACTGCACCTTGCAGCTGTGGCTGTGAACACAGCCAACAGACGCCTGTATGGCGTCAATGAGCCTCTCCCCTGCTCCAACTTCCATATTTCGACGTGACTCGGCAGTTGCCTCCGGACATAATGCACGATATATTGGGAGGTGGGTCAGAATGTGTGCTTCGGCAAGTTTTAAGATCGCTCCTAGTAGGTTGCTATCTAAGCAGGATCTTGATGTGGTGTCGACATTGAAGTATGGGCAGAACGACGCAAAAAACAAGCCTCCGCCAATCAATATGTCATTTCTAAATAGTAATTCTGTCTTGGCAGGGACGGCATCCAGCAAATGGTGTTTGGTGAGATTTTTACCACTCATCCTTGGAGCAAGGGTCCCAGAAGCGAATGAAGATTGGGAGCTGCTCTTGAAGTTTCGTGAGATAATCGATATTGTCTTTGCTGCAGCAATCTCATCGGCTCGCCTTGCATACTTGGACGTGGTTGTGCAAAGCTTCTTGGTAGAGTTTTCGGACAAGTATGGCCCTGGAGTTCTCATCCCCAAGCTACACTTTATGGTTCACTACGCTAGGTTTGTGCGTGAGCTTGGTCCACTTAAGAACTTGTGGTCGATGAGATTTGAAGCTAAGCACCAAAGCTTAAAAAAATGGCGGCAACTGTGAAGAACTACAGAAATTTGACGCGTACTCTGGCTCAAAGGCACCAGTTGAAACAGAGTTGTCAGCTGCACAAATTTCAGCTGTACCAGGAACTAGAAGCCTCAGGAAGCAAGCCTGTCGAATGGCGCACACTGCCAACATGTGCCAGGGAAGTGTTACCTATGACAGTGCATGAAGTAAAAAATACAATGGTTGACCGCCGCACTTACCATGCTGGCAGTGTTCTGGTTCGGAGAACAGAGGAGGGTCCACAGTTCTACGAGATTGAGCGACTGCTTGTGGCAAGAGGAGTGCTCTACACACTCACGAGAACACTGGTGGTTGAGTGCTTCGACAGGCACAGGTTTTGCTACTGTGTTCGAAGAGCCAACGAGCAGAAAATTGAAGAAGCTAGTGAAAGATATGAGCCATACCTGTTGGACCTCTATGAGACGGGTGAATTGGTTCCTAAATGGGAAACTTTATAGACTCCTTTTGCATTGTTGAACAATAATGTGTAAACTATTCAGTGAAGTGCTTTGTTTTTAGATTTTATGTTTCTTAAAACTTGCGGAGGATGTGTGAAAATTGAGTGTCATGTTTAACGAGTGATATCAGGGAGCACTGTGTTTCTGTTGTATGGTGTACACCTTGTCACAGAAAATGGACGAAACGTGATCCACTGTAACAATGCATTAATGCCAGACTACATGGGTCTCAAGTGAATCGGTGAAGTTTTCTGTTTAGTTAGTGAAGTGCACCTTTACGACATAAATGTTGTGCTGTAATTCACCTTACAATAAAAAATCTCAAGTGGAAAGCAGCAAAGTGCAGAAAACATGTGAGACGTAGCATGCACAATGATGTTACTCAGTGGTGAATCATGTGTTAATGTGTGTAATACATTATGGTGTTTATGGAAAAGTGTATGGTTTTTATACATCATGGGAAAAGGTGGCTTTGTTGTTCTAGCTGAGGACATTTTCCGGGACCAGGCCTCTTGCGCTATTGAAAAAAATGGCTCAAAGCTTGCACTAAGCTGCACGCTGCTTGATACACAGCGAAGCTGATCGGTCTCATGCTTATTTATTGCTCTATCTAGGCAGAACTTTTGCTTGAACTTGGCCGTAGCGATGTGTAACTTATGCTTGAACTGGGCCGAACTTAGCAGCAGAGACGTTAAATAAATATTAAATATCTACAGAAGTCATTCATGCTCTGTTTTTGCATACGTATAATCAAAAGTCAGGCTACAAGTAGGGTACAAATTCGTTTTCGGTTATGTCAATTTTGAGCGAAGAAAAATTATACTTTTGACCTGGCTCTCTTGAAGCGGCCTGTTGAACGACTCGTCGAACATGGTACTGCCTTCAGCAAAGTGATGATATGCAACAGTACGCTGCAATATAAAGTTAAATGAAGAGGAATTTGTGATGCAGGAGGTTCAATTTATCCAAAGCTCAATGTATGTAGTGCTTTCTTAGCCACCAGTTGATACAACTAGCAAAGAAAAGTGGTGTACACAATTGTGTACATAACGTCTCAAAGGGCTAAAGGACGAATTGTGCGGAGTGACACAAGATACTTTTATGCTGCGTACTTCTCATAAGCTGCTAGTTTCCTTGATCTACACATCTCCTCACCCACATCGTATTGACATTTCCCTGCCCCAGATGCAGGAGTGCAAACCAGACTGCAAGTTTTCTTGTGGTATGAGATGCCTGGTTAGCTTTTCTGAAAATTTCACTCAGTTTGAGAAGAAAACTATCTTGTGGAGAAGTAATACAGTAAAAGCAATAGCTGCACGATGATGATGATATGTGATGTTTATTGGCGCAAAAGCCACTTGAAGGCCAAAGAGCGCCAGGTCATCGTAACGAATATGAACAATGATTATGGTAAGCGGCTGTAAAAGGGCCTTAAAATTCCTCGCGCGAAAGGCGGGTAAAACATATATGTATTAAAATCATGAGCGTGACGTGAAATGTATGGGTAGTGGGAATGAATAGCGAGAGAATTAATAGCGTAATGAAACTACGGGTA
The DNA here is from genome assembly GCF_013339695.2 of Rhipicephalus sanguineus. Taxonomy (NCBI): domain Eukaryota; kingdom Metazoa; phylum Arthropoda; class Arachnida; order Ixodida; family Ixodidae; genus Rhipicephalus; species Rhipicephalus sanguineus. Next base: position 75,918,788 of record NC_051178.1, on the reverse strand, counting down.
TATGGCATGAGCACGAATGCCTCGTCAACGCCCTTGAGACCAAGGGCTGCGAGGCCGGTGCTTCTTTAAGTGTGACTACCGCAGCAGCAGCCTCTGTTAGGAGGCCATGCTACGGAATGCCTGGGTAGATAACGTGAAAGTTACGAACTTCTTCTAAAAACGCGAATAGTAATTGGTGTTTAAAAACCGGTTCCCTACCGATGAACATTGATGGGTGTAATGGAATTTGTTGTTGGTAGGGCAGCGGAAAGTGTTTTTTCCTAAGTAGGTCTAATTATTTACACTGTATTAAAATGTGAAGCACGATTAGTGCTTCACCACATCGTGCACACAAAGGTGGATCGCCACCAGACAGAAGGTGTGTGTGTGTACTATGTCTGTGACCGATTCTAAGTCTGCAGAGTGTAACTTCTGTGTGGCGTGACTTCGATACTGGCGGCCAATTTCCCAGATGCGGTTTGACATTGTGTAATTTATTTTGTGTCCGAATGTCCCATGTACTCTGCCAAAAGGCCCTGAGCTTTCTTTTGAGGAAGGGTTTTAGGTCTAGTGTGGGAATAGCTATGAATCTATTGGGACTGTTTTCGTGGGCGGATGCTGCTAGCTGGTCCGCCAACACGTTGCCTTGAATCTCGCGGTGCCCTGGCACCCAGCACACTACGACATGTTGCTCGAGTGTGTATATCGTGCATAAAAGAGTGTATAGCGAGACAAGTACAGGGTTTTTGTGTTTTTGCTAAGTTTTTAAAGCTTTGACCACGCTTAGGGAGTCTGTGTATATAACTGCCTTTTGTAGTTTTAATTGTTTAATATGTTTAACGGCCGCAAGTATCGCGTAAGCTTCTGCTGTGAAGATACTTGAATTAGGGTGCAGAATACCGGAATCGGAAAAGGATAGACCAACGGCTGCGTAAGAAAGGTCGCATGAAAGAAAGGTCGCAGTCTATAAGCTGCCACCGCCACGGCGGCAGTTGTGCAGAGGGAGCCAATAGACAGTGTTCGGAAAGTGGCACACCCGTTTCCTCAGACAAGCCCCTCACACGAAGTGAGTAGGGCTGTCGCACCGAAGGACAGTGGTCGAAAAGGGCAGAACTAGATAAATCATTTATTGTGGGGTGTGAGGGGTGTTCTTTGTCTGCGTTCACTTTGAGATAGTATAGAAACGACATGTAGGATCGCTGCAGGCGGAGCGACCACTCGTTCGATTCGACGTAGAGGCTTTCCACGGGGCTTGTGCGAAAAGCACCCGTAGAAAGACGAATGCCCGAGTGGTGGACAGGGTCAAGCATCTTCAACGCGCTTGGTGTCGCAGACTGATATATTATCGCCCCATAATCCAGGCGCTTGCGTATGAGGCTTTTATAAAGATTCATCAGACACTTCTTGTCACTACCCCACGTAGTGCGTGACAACACCTTTAGAATATTCATGGTTTTTAAGCACTTGTACTTTATATACTTTATGTGTGATATGAAGCTTAGTTTCGTGTCTAGAATTACGCCGAGGAATTTATGCTCCGTTTTCACAGGCAGCCGCTGACTATGCAGATCAATGTCCGGATCGGGATGGAGGCCTCTCTTTCTTGAGAATAATACACAAGTACTTTATGGCGGGTTAAGGCTGAACCCGTTCTCGTCTGCCCATTTGGTTACCTTGTTTAAACCCAGTTGCACCTGCCGCTCGCACATTGAAAGGTTGCAAGATTTATAACCGATCTGCACGTCGTCCACATATGTGCAATAAAACATGTTCCGTGGAATGCACAGACGTAGCGAATTCATTTTTATAATAAAAAGTGTGCAACTCAGGACACCACCTTGCGGCACTCCAGTTTCCTGGACAAATATTCGGGACAAGACATTACCCACTCGAACACGGAAGGTGCGTTTGGACAAATAGCTTTCGATTATGGTCAACATCTTTCCTCGGACACCTAAGTGGGGTAGGTCTCTTAATATTCCAAAGCGCCATGTGGTGTCGTAGGCCTTTTCCATATCAAGGAACACCGAAAGGAAGAATTGCTTGTGAACAAAAGCGTCCCGAATTTGTGCCTCGATACGGATAAGGTGGTCAGAGGTAGATCTACCCTCTCGAAAACCGCACTGGTATGGGTCAAGTGATTTGTTTGCTTCGAGGAAATGTATAAGTCGGCGGTTTATCATCTTTTCGAAAAGTTTACACAGGCAGCTTGTTAGTGCAATGGGCCTATAGCTCGCAACGGAGGATGGGTCCTTGCCCTGTTTCAGAATAGGAATAATAACGGCTTCTTTCCAGGCCGAGGGGATCTCACCGGAAAACCAAACAGCATGATACAGGGACAGGAGGGTTTTCTGTGTTTCAGATGGCAGGTGTCTCAGCATTTCATATACAACACGGTCGGAACCCGGGGCGGAATTATTGCAGCAATTCAGCGATGCTTGTAGCTCAGCTATGCAGAAAGGTTCATTGTATGCTTCGTGTTTTGCGGATTTACGCTCTAGTTTCTCTTTTTCGATTCTTGTTTTGCATCGTTGGAAAGCTTCCGTGTAGTGTGACGAGCTCGACACCTGTTCGAAGTGTGCACCTAGGAAGTTCGCCTGGTCTTCCAAGCTGTCACCTTGTGTGTTTACTAGGGGAAGTGAATGTGCTTGTCGGCCTGCTACCCTACTAACCATGTTCCAGACTTTAGCCTCCTGTGTGTATGAGTTAATTCCCGATAAAAATTTCTGCCGACTTTGTCTTCTTGCCTGTCGGCGAGTTCTCCTGCCTTGTGACTTTATGTTTTTAAAACTGTCCAGATTCTCGGCTGTCGGCGAGTCCCGAAGCAGCCTCCATGCTTTATTTTGTTTTTTGCGCGCGTTTCGACACTCAGTGTTCCACCATGGCACACGTCGTTTGCCGGGCAGTCCAGCTGTTTGTGGGATACACTTAATTGCAGCATCAATCAAAAAAGCTGTAAGGTAGTCTACAGCTTCATCTATGCTTAAAGCACGCATGTTGGTCCAACTTAAGAGAGCCATTTTACGAAACTGTTCCCAATCGGCTTTGTCAATTTGCCATTTGGGAACCTGTGGAGGACATTCATTAACTATTGGGGTGCTCAGAACTATAGGAAAATGGTCACTTCCATAGGGATTATTAATGACTTTCCATGTTAGAAGGGGCATAAGTGATGGAGATGTGATGCTGAGGTCTATGGACGAGTAGGTATTGTTCGAAAGGCTATAGTATGTTGGCTCTTTTTTATTCAAGAGACACGTGCCGGAAGAGAAAAGGAACTGTTCAATTAGACGGCCTCGCGCATCGCAGCGGGAGTCACCCCATAGACAGCTATGCGCATTAAAGTCCCCAAGTACAAGGTAAGGTTCAGGGAGCTCATCTATTAAAGACTGAAATTCATGTTTTTGCAGTTGGTAATGTGGAGGTATATAGAGAGAGCAAATGGTGACGAGTTTGTTCAAAAGAACCGCTCGAACAGCCACTGCCTCAAGGGAAGTTCGAAGTGGTAAATGTGTGCATGCTACTCCTTGATTAACTATAACGGCTACACCCCCGGATGACGCGATGGCATCATCCCGGTCCTTCCGGAAGATAATGTAGCTGCGTAGAAAGCTCGTGTGTTTGGATTTTAGGTGTGTTTCTTGTACACACAGCACCTTTGGTGTATGTTTGTGTAAGAGTTCTTGGACGTCGTCGAGATTTCTAAGCAGTCCTCTCACGTTCCATTGTATAATTTGTGCTTCCATATTGGATGTCAGGTAGTGCTGTGTGTACGAGAAGGAAGTGAGTGTTCTTTAGGTCGAAATTTAGAGCTCAAGTAGCAGGGCCGTCGTCGGGCCCCATTATCGGCTTTTTGGTTTTCTTAGCGCGCTCCAGGGAGCTACGCCGCTCTTTCGGTACCAGAGGCACCGGAGTTGTGTCCATTGCCTCGTTTGAGACGCTGGACGCCCGCGTATGCGAGCTGCTGGCCTGTTTGTCCGACCTCGCCTGGCGAGGCGTGGTCGTGAGACCCGACGACCCTGGAGTCGCCGGGATCTCTGGCTTGGCAGGTGGTGACTTCGCCTGGTGTGACGAAGTCTTGGACGCCACCGAGCCGGAGAGCCATGTGCTCTCCTTGGCCTCTACGGTGCCGGAGCTTGTAGTGGCCACCGGTGTGGTCAGATTCAGAGTAGGCGGGGCAGCCTTCGCTGCTCCTACCATGGGGGCGGGTGGCGTTTGCCTCGGCACGTTGCGAGTGGTCCGGGCAACCGCGATAAGCCGTTGTGGTGCTGCCCCCCGTCGCACCACTTCGGCGAAAGATGTTCTTACTGGAAATGACGATGAAATCGCTGTCGTGCTTCGCGGAACGTTATGTTTTCTTTTACTTTTATCGTGAGTATTTCTTTCTCTTTCATCCAGGCCGGGCAGGCCCTGGAGTACGCAGGGTGATCACCTTCACAGTTCGCGCAGTGAGTCCCATCGCCATCGCAGTCATCAACAAAATGACCCGTCGTTCCGCATTTTGCACAGGCGAGCTGCCCTCGGCAGCTTTGAGACGCGTGACCAAATCTTTGGCATTTAAAGCATCGCCGCGGGTTTGGTATGAATGGTCGTACAGCAAGCTTGACGTAGCCGGTTTCTATGGCCTCGGGTAGTGTGCTGGAGGCAAAAGTAAGTATCAAATGCTTGGTCAGTATTTCGGTGCTGTCGCGCCTTATCTTGATCCTTTGGACATGAGTGACATTTGAGTCTTTCCATCCCTCTAGTAGTTCTTCCTCGCTGAGGCCAATCAGGTCCTCATCGGACACTACACCTTTGACAGTGTTCATGGTCCTATGCGCGCTCACAGAGACGGGGATGTTTCCAAACGCGACTAGATGTGACAAATTAAGGTACTGTTCCTTGTCTTTTAATTCGAGGAGTAGGTCCCCGCTTGCCATCCTTGTGGCCTTATAACCCGTTCCTATGGTATCTTTCAAGCACTTAGCAACAAGAAAAGGTGAAATGGCTCTAGCTTTTTCAGATGATTTTTCACAGTGAACCACGTGGTATTTCGGAAAAGTGTCGTTGTTTTTGGGCCAAAAGAATTGAGATGCATCGGTGCGTACCCTTTTGGGGCACGATCGGTGGAAGAGGGGTTCGAGGGTCCCATGGAAAAAGTTGCTTGTTCGGCAACGGCGCCTACCACCCACCACGGAGCCCAACAGGGGGATGTGGCAGAACATGTCAAAAGTCTGCGCAACGCCAGCAGTACGCCGTCACTATAACCTAATATGGTCTACCCAAGGTTGGGAGCCACACACGGTTAACCCTTGCCGCCAGGAAAAATCGGAAGTAACGAAAAGGGAGAAGTAGACAGGAAAGTTTAAAAGTGAGAGAGAAAGACGAAGATGAGGCGAGAGAGAGCGAGAGAGACAGGAAAGGCGACTGCCGGTTTCCCCTGGGTGGGTCAGCCCAGGGGTGCCGTCTACGTGAAGCCGGGGCCAAAGAGGTGTGTTGCCTCTGCCGGGGGGCCTTTAAGGTCCAATCACCCGGCGTCGGCTCAACCCCCAGGATCGCCTTTTCCCCGGACACGGCAAAGCCACGCACGGCTAGGCGTGGGAGGGGGTAGAAACCCCCCCGTTAGCTCGGGTCCGTGGTGTCGGCACCGCCGAAACTAGGGCGTCTAGTTGTCATCGTCCCTTCGCGCGAAGGAACGCTGGCATCGACGCGCTCGGCGTTGTGTACGCGTTTCGTTATGGCGAAGCGCATAAACAGGAGCAGGGTCGTCGAACCGCTGGGCCTGCTGCAAAGCAACTTTCTGGCGATGTCCGAAGAGGATAAACATGCATTCGCCGAACAAAAGAAACGACGCAAGCAGTTGTGGTTGGTTCGTCCTGATTTGCAAGACGCGAGAAGCTTGGTCGAGCCGAGGTAATGCTACCCGTTTTGCGAGATCGTGATGATGTATTGCAAAGATGCTAATCGCGACAACACTTGGTAGTTGTCGAGAGCTATAGGATGATCACGAAAGACTTCGCTGTTGCTGTGGGCTTCGACGGCTCCGATATCACAAGCGCGCCGCCATTTTTCGAATGTTCGACTCGCGTTCCAATTGGTTCGCGGTGAGGGAATCCGGCGGCAGCTGCCGCAAAAATCGGTCCAGGACCGATCGACGCGGAATGGACTTTTCCGGTGGATCTCGCTGCCGCCGAAGCGGATTCCGCGCGCTCTCGCAGCCGAATGTCTCACACGCGCCATTAAAGCGGATTTGCTTTGGCGTGAATGGCTCTGCGTCTGGCGGCCGCCCGGCGTTCAACTCGGCTGTTATTGCAGCGTCCACTTTCGCACTCCTTGAGGTGCTCCGTAGATGACGCACATTGTTCGTGTAGGCCAATTCGTGCGTTTTTCACGAACGCTCGCGGCGTACACACGTTCTCCATGGAGGCAGCCATTTTCTCGGTTAACTGCCAAACTGAGGTCGCCAAGCTCGGTTTGCTACGACCGCGGTTAGCTGCATAACCGTGGTTTCGCATACCGTGTAACATAAGCGAACCGCGGTTACACTAACCGAGGTTCAGGCTGTCTGTGTAACAAGGGTACAAGATTCTGTGTCCACTAGCCTGGAAGGACAGTATTCGTGTTTCACCTTTACAGGAAATTATGCAGTGCCACACATGCAAGTACGTATCTTTGACATTCTTCTCAGTGGCCTTAAACCTCCTTCTCAAAATGCGCCAGCGACCAGTTAGTATGCTGAATGCAGCCTTAATTACACGCCTTGCCCGAGCATGACGGTAATTATAAATTCTCTCACTGTCTGTTTTTATGTAACGCTTTGGATAAGGTCGCATGAGGTATTCTTTCAAGGGAAATGCATCCCCAAGAATCTCATAAGGGGCAACATCTCCTCCTGGAATTGCAGTGGGTTGAGGAATACCTAGCTTTCCTGCCTCAAGAGCTGTGCCAGCGGAACATAAGAACAGCCTCACAGAAACTTTCTCTTCTTTACTCTTAAGATATAAACACTTATTTGCTGTTCTGAAAACCGCTCTAAAATCTTGACTAAAGGTTAATAATTCATGGGATGAAGCGCTTTCTGGCTCTATTGAACTGAGAATTTCTACAGCTGACTGCTCTTGTTACATAGGTCCCTCAACGTCGAGATACATTATGTATTGTCCAAAGTTTGTCTTTCGTCCATAAAATTAGGTAGCGGTGGTGGGTGGCGCCAAATGGGTTTCGTCTGCTTTTAATATCTTTTCTTGATGTCGAACGGCACATGCAATTCTTTTCTTCACTTATGTTTGATAGTTCCTTTTGCACATAATTTTCCCATTTTTTAAAAATATGGTCACTTCGAGATTTCAGATTTCAGCAAAAGCTTCTTTGTCATGCAAGTACGTTACAGAGTGACAATGCTTCATCTGACATTTGTTGCTTGATTTCCACTGTAAACATTGCCACTTCTTTCCGGAAAAACTCTTTTGATGAACGCCTCCGTGATTCAGCTCTGTGGAGTATATTCTTTGATAAATGACACTGAGTCACTCACTGGTGACAAACAATGGTCTACAGCCCATTATAAATGTTCCTTCAATTCAAAGCCTGCCAAGCAGGTGGTTCCAGTTCGGGTGAGCTTTCCTGTCTTCATGTCTGCAAAGCTCCTTGGTCTTGGTAAACGGCATCTCTTGGCGTCCGACCCACGAGGCTATCCAATGTGGTTGAGGCACTGAAAACTTGGCTCTGTTGTCTTGCCTCTTGGTTAATTAGTTTTGGGTTTTACTCCACCATGTTCTTGTTCCACAACTATAGTATAGGAGGGACACTGTCTGGTTACCTGTGGTATTTGGTTGCCTGTGTTACAAGCAGTAACTTAATGGCTGTGGCGTTAGTGCTACTGAGCACAAAGTTACGTGGGTTTGTTCCCAACCATGGCAGCCACGTTACAGTGGGTATGAAGTGAAGTGAACTTGTATGAAGTGAAGTGAACCTGTTAAATTAATCTCTGAAGACTTATAAAATTAATTTATGAAACACATTGTAGTAATCCACTATAGTGTATTTCATAGTGGTGTGGTGATTATGGTGCACAAAACAAAACAAATAAATTGTTTTTACCTCTTTTTCAACAAAGTGAGCAGAACTCGGCTTACTGTTATGGGTAGTTAATTGGGGGAAATGGTGAACGTGATACTTTATGAGTAGCCCCAGAAGTTGGAAAACAAGTCTTAAAATGCCAGACCTCTTTGCACTACAAGATTGGCTCATTTTAAGAAATTTCGCCAGCCTTGCATGGCTTATTTGGCTCCTCTCTTATTTCCTACAGATCACTGTACTGTAGCCGTGCTGATCATTGCACATCTGGTATGTAAATGCTTTTGTACTCTTCTTGTCATTTGCATTTCGTGATTTATATTTTCAATTGAGTATGCCCATGAGTGTTTCTAGCTTTTGTTGCTCTCGCTTGTGCAGTTTGTACAAAGCATATTTCCATGAAGTAATTATGCATAGTGGTATGTGTTGCTTTTTTTCTTACGCTAGTATTCGAAATTTGCATTTCCTTCCTATGTCAGGAACAAGGCTAGGCCTCTTATAGCATCTTTTCACATAATAAATTTCTCTTGACCGATGTCAAAAGCAAAAACATCCATCCTCAAGACATTCTGGGAAACTTCTTTCCTGCTGAGCAATTTCGTAACAGTTTTCGTACGAAGTTATTATGCTTATAACGAGTGCAGGTAGGGGGGTGGTGTTACTCCATATACCTACCATAGGATGCCACAATTCATGACGTCAGCGCTGGCAGCAAATTGGTGTTTTAATTGTTATGCTTTGTTGCATCAAGTAGAATTTTGCTAAGAGGTACGCTGGACAGGGAATTGTGATTAAAATGGTGTCATCAGAATTCACCCCAAGTAGATGTGCCTCGCGAACACTCCGTTCATAAATTGCAATTTGTGCTTCAAAAAAATAATAAGGTCCAAACCTAAGTTGTGATATATTTTTAATTTATGAAATATGCATTTCAGTTAGGTTCAAGTATTTCTGTTTCTTTAGCAATCCAGTTCAAGTATTATAACTGTGCAATCTGCCACAGACAATTAAAATAAGTTGTGTAGTCCTGAAAAAAATGCCTTATGTACCAGGTAGCTCCTACTAGATCCGTGCCACAATAGTGGAACATTGTAACAGCTGATGTTAATTTCTTGAAAAGTACCCTTCGCTTATACTGATAGGAAAAAACTGTGACTGCCCTTGGTGTTAACGATCCAGAGAACAAGGCAGTGGTGGCTCATTGTATCAGCTGCTACCACTTTGCACTACCTTAAGTGCTCTTAAGTTTTACCATACTTTTCTCGCAGACATTCCACTATTATGTGAGGGCTTTATGTAGTATTTTTAGCTTGTATGGCTCAAGCCTAATGATTAGAAGGATGCTGCTGTAGTTGTCATTTATCTTACGTTGAATGGTTTTCTTTGAACTAGAAGACAACTGGGGCACAATTTTAATTCTTTTCCTGTTGAAGTTGTTGCAGCTCTGTGGGGCATCCTAAACTCATTTTTTTTTGCAATAACAAGGAAACATTTTGCATGTTATTTACATGTTGTTTGATGCTGTTATTTCAATTTTGGCTGCTGTTTTCATCTCTTGTGTCCAGGTGCCTGATGAAAGCCATGCCTATCCAAAACTGTTGCACTCTGCGGATCATCCGGCGACGTCTTCAGCCCTCCTCGTAGTATTTGAAACGCTACAGCTCACTGCCACGGACATCATCGATGGTTTCGCTTTGCTATAAGCTGTGTTTTGGGCCTTCAATGTCCACTATACACCAAAGGCAAAGCGTACGTGTCTCCTGTTGGAGGCCTTGATGGGCCTTGAACCAAGTGCTTTCGCACCCAGTGTAGTAAAGGTTGCAACAGCAGTCATGCGTGTGGACAGCAATGCACAATAGGATGGCAGAGGAGGCAGAATCATCAGAATTTTGTTCTGCAAGTAATTATAATTGTTAAACTACACTAACGTTACAGGGTGCATGAAGTAGGGAAGATAGATGCATGGAACAAAGAAGACAAGTGCAAACTATGAACTGGAAAAGACATGACAAAAGGAAAGAAAAAACGGAAGAAGTGTGTTGGGGGGTGGAATAAGACTACGGCAGATTGTTCTCTGATGCCACACAAAGGGTGACGCCATTAACTGGTGATGTCTGCAATTTTTTCCTTGTTTTTCTATTTAATATACTTTGTTGTTGGCTGACTCCCGTGCTACATGCTGCTTTTGATAGAGTAAATTCGAAGCACGCTCTGCAGACTAGAGCATGAACTGTTGCACGTGCTTTGCTGGTCCGATATGTGGATGGCTTGGTGAATTTCGCGTGTGGTTTTAATAAATTTCGTCAAACAGGAAACTATATCCACACTCATAGAGTTTCATACTATAAAGCTATAAGAGTGGAAGCTGGTGCTGCAATCGTTCACCCACCGTGGGAATGATGGGGAGTACAGGCTTCGGATTGGATTGCATTAGCTAACCAACAGTCTACGGGTCTTTTTTTCTACAGGTTCAGTTTTGTATTTCACGCAGCAGCTGTATCCCACCATAATAATGTATAAGGTGTTCTCTGGTGTGGGTAGTGGTGTGTGGCACAAAGCACTTAGGTAGTGCCTGTTGTTGAAAGTGACTGAAGCACACAGGTCTTTTGGTTTCTAACGATGTCGCGGCTTTACAGGTTGTATTTGACAGTGATGCTACCGAGGACTTCTGATTTGGAGCAATTTTTGGAGCAGCAAAATTTGTTTTGGGGCACTTTGGAGCAGCAAAATTTTCATCTTGGAGCACTTTGGAGCAGATAATTTTGCATCTGGGAGCACTTTGGAGCAGCCAATTTTAGATCATGGAGTGCAATACAGAAGCATATTGCATTAACATTCAAGCACCTGAGTATTATTATGGGGCTCTTATGAAGGCTAGACATATTTCGATTCATTGCAAATCTCATGGAAAAAATCATCCCAGGAGCATAGGCGTGCGCACAGGGGGGGGGGGGGGGCAGGGGGGGGACAAAATCTGCCCCGTACTTTGACCCTTGCGATAGCAATTATATGGACACTCTCGGTGGATTTTTGCCGTCGCCGTAATTTTCCGTATAAAGTTTAAATTAATAACATCACCGCGCGCATTCTAGCCGCGGGTAAAAGCTCGCGAGCGCTGGCGACGAACGCGGCTGAAGCGGAGATTAAACTAGCCGGCCGTCTGTCTCCGTCGCACGGACAGCGCATGAGATAACATCTTCCCGCGTGCGCGCTTGCCGTCGATTGCTCATCAAACAGAGAGGAAACGCCCCGCCAGTCTTTCGTAAGGAGCATGAAGGGACGCCAGGGGAGCGGAAGGGGGGGGGGCGCATCGTTCGAAGGGAGCAGTCGCTTGCGCGCGCGCTATCTCGAGGCATCAGGAGACGGCTCGTAAACTTGCTGTGCTCTCAACGCTTACTTCGCGTTTAGAGAACTCAGAGCAAGAAAACGCTTCGGTTCCTGGAGGGACCATATTCCCTTAAACCAGCGTTTTGTTGAGTTACGCGAGATCGGATCCAAAAGAGTTAGCTGCTAGTCTTACTTCGTTTCACAATACAATTTTTTGGTATCGCATTCATTGCTTCGCTCTTAAGCGAATCTGAGTTTTTTTTAACCGTTAGCTATTGACCCCCGAAAGCGAGGGGACGGACGTGTAACATGGCGTAGCCGCTTCACTGTGGGCCGTCCGCGACGGGCCCGCTACTGACAGCTGTGCATTTGCCGCTGCTCCGACCAGGAGATATGATTTTACTAATGAGATGACATTTTTAAAAAAAGCAAGCAAAACATTCGAATTGGAACCCTAGCACGTGAGCTCGAAACGGCAGGGCCATTTAGGGGGTATTTACTGCAGAGGGATTACAAACTCGGACGTGCTGGCGGAAGGAATTACGAAAAAAAAATCACAGCATATCCACGGGGTGAATGATGATGAGTGGGGCGAAGCTACGGAGGGAATCATCTGTAAACCGTGAAACTCTTCCGTGAAATGCGCCCAGTACATAATATAAAGAGTGTGAAACATCGTGTGTATATTAAACATCAAACTTTTATTGTACTGTTGGTTTACGTGGTCCCTTCATTATCACTTGTGATCGGTGAAATGCAAGGAAGAAGTCCGCTCCCGAGCGAAAGAGCGCCAAGAGCGACCGCATTCCCCGCTCGCCCTGTGCGAATTAAAGGCAAGGCTAGAGGGAAGACAGGACGCGCGTTCCACGACGCGAGGTCGGTAGCATGCCCAACGAAAGCCAACGGAACGCGATCGTGCAAGTGCTCCGGCTTCGCATCGCCTCATGGTTCCATTTAGCGTCCCAAAACCAAACATATTGCTCAAGGTGTGCCTTGCGTTTTTCGTAGAAATAATTTCTTTATCATGTACATTAAGACGAAAAGCTGAAAGCTCACTAGAGTGTATCGCCCGCAAAGTATGTCTTTTAGTGTGATTTAACTCTCGTACGGCAGGGTCCTCGCGCCGTTGCCGGTCCACCTCGCCCGTTGACGATCGGGCGAGGTGGCTAAATACAACTACTACTACTACACTTTAAGAAAAACATCTGGCGTTCTTTCGTTCTGCTTTTACAAAACATCTGGCGTCTTTCGTTGGTTTATTTCATCAATCAACGGCGTTTTGAACAAAATTTTTATTGTTTAATCACGCACAGGAGAAATCTCACCAGGCACTACCTTGGAGGTAAACAATGGCTGCTAATGGCAATGAGAGACAGAAGAAGTCGGCTTTTAGCTAACACTTACACTTCTACTTCTACTAACGTTTCCTACTGGAACATGCCAATGGCTGCTAATGGGGAATGAGAGACAGAAGAATTCGGCTTTTAGTTAACGCGCACGCTGCGAATTTTTTATTGTTCAACAACGCACAGGAGAAATCTCCCACCGTCACCACCTTGGAGGTCAAAGCGTAAGACTTGTTACTCACTACTACGATCACGACGACTACGAGGGACGAACGGGTGCCGCCTTAAGGAGCTTCGCCCCTAAAAGCTGTTCTGGATGAATATCCATGGATAAAGTATATCTGAGGAAAAGTGTCAACGCGTTTCCACCGTTCGCGTGCTCCCATAAACGCAAAGCAAACGAAAATTCGATATTGTCCCATATATCTACTGCTAGCGATCCCAGATTTCATTCCGCGATGTCCGGAAACAGAAGTGACAGACATTTTAGCGGCACTCATGTATACTTATTACTGAACATTGCTTTCCTTACGTGCCGTGCGACGCTTGAATCGAGCTATCAGCAGCGTTTCTGGAACAGGCGACGTCCGCCGATGAATCGCCGTCGCACTTTCTCGCTACCGATAAGCCTAGACATCACGAGCGTCTGCGGAGCGCGCGTTTTGCTGTCGAGCCGACTTGCAGAACAGAAGCTACGTCGGCACCGTGCAGGGCATCGTGGCTTACTCGGAACGCACGCACGAGCGCTATTTATTCAGCTGATTAATTCTTGGTCCATGATTGCGACTTTATTGGCAGCCCCAAGATCGAGCTGCGCATGTTCTAACGCGCCGGCGGTGCGATTGCCGGTGATAGACGCCCCCGAACCCGAGACTTTGGCGCAGTTTGGCGCAAATTTCGTCGATATTATCAGGATGGCGCAGTAAATACAATTTGGCGCACTTTGGCGCAGTTGGCGCAGGAGTGGAATCACTGATTTGAGAATTTTAGCAAAGCATTGTTCACGCACCACTCCTACATATGTAGCGTCCCATGCCAGTGCAGGAAATGACAGAGTTCACGCTTTTTTTTTATAAGCGGGTCTTGCCAAGACGCATTCAGATAGGCTGCAAAACGATGGTGAAGCGAAGTAAATGCATCGTCACGCTTCTCTGACTAGGCATTTCAGAGGAACGAGAGAAGTGTTGGGGCAGACCACAGGGACAGACGTGCCTGTCGTAGCTGCACATGTTACATTAACCTTTTATTTGCCAATGTTCCAAAATTGGAACACACGAAACATATTAGACATTTTTGTTTTCGCATACTCATTGATACTTGTGAACTTTGCAATTTTAATTTCTATTATGAACCTAGGGAGAATCATTAGATAAATGTTTAAAAACAGGCATATTTTGCGCTCCTTGACCGCTAGATGTTTGTTGCATTATTCCGCAAGAAAAAGTAACGTTCCAGTGAGCAAAGCATGATGATGATGATGATGATGTGTGGTATTTTATGGCGCAAGGGCCACTTGATGGCCAAAGAGCGCCATTTCAGTAGACTAGAGATGTGAACAATGACATGGTGCGTGGCTGTATAGGGGCCTTAAAATTCCTCGCGCTAACGCGGGTAAAAACATAGAAGTATTTAAAATCATGACAATGACGTGAAGTATGTCCAGTGAAAGTGGTGGCGAAAGGTCATGATCATAAAACCATGGCGGGGATGTAGTCACCGCAGCCGCGACCTCGGTACAGAGGTCGTGCTACGGATCAGCTCGAAATATGCAGTGAAAACTATGTACATCATTTAAAAACCTAAACAGTGATTGAGGTTTAAAAATCGGATCCCTACCGATGAGCATCCCAGGGTGTAGTGGGAGCTGCTGTCGGTAGGGTAGTAAAAAGTGCTTTTTTCTCAGAGCATCTAACTCATCGCACTGTACGAGGATGTGGAGAACCGTAAGTGGTTCTCCACATCTCTCACACAATGGCGGATCGCCACCAGACAAAAGGTGTGAATGTGTTGAGTGAGTGTGTCCTATTTGTAGCCTTGTAAGTGTGACTTGTGTGTAGCGGGATCTGGATACTGTTGGCCAATTTTCAAGTCTCGGTTTGATAACGTGCAATTTGTTATCCGTTTGCCTATCCCACAGGAGCTGCCAGCACGCCCTGAGCTCCCGTCGTAGGAAGGGTTTCATGTCAACTGCAGGGACGGCCAGGGATGTATTGGCGGGTGCGTGGTCGTGCGCACACCCAACCAGCTGGTCCGCCACTACGTTTCCAGCGATCTCGCGGTGCCCTGGCACCCAGCACACAACAACCTGTCGTTTAAGGGCGTAGATCGTGCATAAAAGAGAGTAAAGTGATATCAGGACAGGATTTTTATGTTTTTTCAGCGTTTTCAAAGCTGTTACGACGCTCAGCGAATCTGTGTATACAACCGCACGCTGCAGTTGTAATTCCTTGATATGCTTGATAGCCACAGATATCGCATGAGCTTCTGCAGTGAAGATGCTTGTTTGTGGGTGCAGAATACCGGATTTTGAAAAGGATGGGCCAACAGCTGCATAGGACACACCAGTACGAGACTTTGACGCATCTGTAAAGAATTCCGGGCAAGTGTATTTATGTTGAAGTTCGAGGAAGTGTGTGCGAATGTGTGCAGTAGGTGCGTGTTTAGTAACCTCCACGAAGGATACGTCGCAGTCAATAATCTGCCACTGGCACGGCGGTGGATATGCTGCGGGAGCCATCAACCGGTGCTCTAGAAGTGGGACGCCAGTTTCCTCAGCGAGGCTTCTCAAACGGAGGGAGTAGGGCTGTCTCAGTGAAGGACGGTTGTTGAACAAGGCAGCATTGGACACATCATTAATTATGGTGTGAGCGGGATGTTCCTCGTCAGCGGTAACCTTGAGATAGTATGTAAAAGACAGGTAACATCTCTGCAGATGGAGCGACCATTCATTTGATTCTACGTACAGACTCTCTACGGGGCTAGTTCGAAAAGCACCCGTAGAGAGGCGAATGCCTAGATGGTGGACAGGGTCGAGAATCTTTATAGCTGATGGTGTCGCAGACTGATAGATTATAGCACCGTAATCTAGGCGCGTGCGTACTAGGCTTTTATATAAATTCATCAGACATTTCCTGTCACTACCCCACGTAGTGCGTGACAACACTTTCAAAATATTCATGGTTTTTAAGCACCTGTTCTTTAGATACTTGATATATGGTATGAAGGTCAGTTTTGTGTCTAATATTAGTCCAAGAAACTTGTGCTCGGTTTTCACAGAAAGGCGTTGACCATGCAGGTCAATGTCGGGGTCAGGATGGAGGCCCCTCTTTCGGCAAAACAAGACGCAAGTGCTCTTTTGCGCGTTGAGTTTAAAACCATTCTCATCTGCCCATTGAGAGACCTTGTTCAAACCTAATTGAACCTGACGTTCACACACTGGGAGGTTACAGGACTTAAAACCGACCTGCACGTCGTCAACATATGTACAGTAAAACATATTTTGTGGGATAACGAGGCGCAAGGAGTTCATTTTGACTATAAAAAGTGTACAACTCAACACCCCTCCTTGCGGCACTCCTGTTTCTTGAACAAATGTACGGGACAACACAGTGCCCACTCGAACACGGAATGTCCGATTAGAGAGGTAGCTTTCGATTATTGCCAACATTCTGCCCCGCACACCTAGGTGTGACAGGTCTCGGAGTATGCCAAAGCGCCACGTAGTGTCATAGGCCTTCTCCATATCGAGGAACACCGACAGAAAGAATTGTTTATGAATGAAAGCATCACGAATTTGCGCCTCGATACGGACAAGGTGGTCAGTAGTGGACTTACCCTCTCGAAACCCGCACTGGCATGGGTCAAGCAGGCTATTTGTTTCAAGGAAATGCATCAGTCGTCTGTTTACCATTTTTTCAAAAACCTTGCAAAGGCAACTCGTCAATGCTATGGGCCTGTAGCTTGATGCTGAAGATGGGTCCTTGCCCTGTTTAAGAATCGGAATAATGACTGCTTCTTTCCAGGTGGAAGGGATCTCACCGGAAAACCAAACGGCATTATACAAAGAGAGGAGAGCTTTTTGGGTTTCGGGAGGCAGACGTTTGAGCATTTCGTATAGTATACGGTCGGAGCCTGGGGCGGTTCTGTTACAGCAGTTTAACGATGCTTGTAACTCAGCTAAGACGAAAGGTTCATTGTATGCCTCATTGTTTGTGGATTTGCGTTCTATTTTCTGTCTTTCTATTCTTGCTTTGTATCGTTGGAACGCTGGACTGTAATGGGATGAGCTGGAGACCTGTTCGAAGTGTGCACCGAGGGAGTTCGCTTGGTCTTCCAAACCGTTGCCTTGTATATTTACTAGAGGAAGAGGATGTGGTTCTCGTCCCACTACCCTACCGACCATGCTCCAGACTCTCGCCTCATGTGTATATGAGTTGATTCCAGACAAAAACCTCTGCCAGCTCTCCCTCCTGGCCTGTCGACGCGTTCTCCTGGCTTGGGACTTGATGTTTTTAAAATTGACAAGATTTTCAGCGGTCGGTGAGTCTCGAAGCTGTCTCCATGCTTTGTTTTGTTGTTTGCGAGCATTGCGGCACTCACTGTTCCACCAGGGGACTCGTCGTTTTCCGCCCAGTCCAGATGTTTGCGGAATGCACTTAGCTGCGGCTTCAATAAGAAAAGCAGTAAAGTATTGTACAGTTGCATCTAAGCTAGAACCGCATATGTCACTCCAACTTAAGCTAGCAGCCTTGTAAAACTGGTCCCAATCGGCTTTTTCTATCAGCCATTTGGGAACTTGTGGAGGGCATTCATTTTGTACTGCTGAGCTCAGAACTACAGGATAGTGGTCACTTCCAAAAGGATTATTGATGACTTTCCAGTGGAGTAGGGGAAGGAGCGATGGAGATACAATGCTTAGGTCGATTGACGAATAGGTGTTGTTAGCGAGGCTATAATATGTTGCCTCTTTCCTATTGAGAAGACATGCGCCAGAAGAGAAAAGAAACTGTTCAATCAGACGACCACGCGCATCGCAGCGCGAGTCACCCCACAGACTGCTATGTGCGTTAAAATCTCCAAGGAGAAGATACGGTTCTGGAAGTTCATCAATTAATGCCTGGAATTCTCGTTTACTAAGTTGGTGCTGAGGAGGTATATAAATAGAGCAAATTGTGACCAGTTTGTTCAAGATAACGGCTCGGACGGCTACTGCCTCAAGAGACGTCTGAAGTGGTAAATGTGTACAAGCAGTTCCTGGATTCACAACAATGGCAACACCACCGGATGATGCGACTGCATCGCTCCGATCTTTTCGAAACGTAACGTAATGGCGTAGAAAGTTTGTGTGTTTCGGTTTCAAGTGTGTCTCTTGTACACACAGCACTTTTGGTGTATGTTTGTGTAAAAGTTCTTGAATGTCGTCGAGGTTTTTCAGCAGTCCTCTGACGTTCCACTGTAATATTTGTGTCATTTTTAGGTTGTGCGGTGCTGTGTGTACAAAAAAGTGTTGTCTTAGATTACAGGATCCTTAGGGGGGGCCCTGTAATGCGCAGTCTTTCTTTTTTTGTGCGCTCCAAGGAGCTGCGCCTCTCCTTCGGCGTCTCAGGCGCCGGAGGAGTGGGACTTGTATCCATTAGAGCACTGCACGGGCCGTAATTCTCGGCCCGGGCCCGGCCCGGGCCCGGGACTCGTTCAAGTTTACCCGCCCGGGCCCGGCCCGGCGACTCAAACAGAGACCCGGGCCCGACCCGAACCCGAGGAAAAGTTTTGCATACCCGGCCCGGCCCGGCCCACCCCACATCGGGCCCGAAACAGGCCCGAGCCAATATTCTAGGTGGTGTTGCCCGAAGATAGAATCGACCGCAAGGGCGTTTCGAGCAGCAAATACCTACGCATGCTTGGCGCATGCTTCGCTCGCAAGTACAGTACTTTCTTGTAAAAAATTGGGGGACGCTTAAGCTTCGCCGTTAAGAGTTGAACGCGATAGCGATATCCTGCCCCTAGTGCGCACTTCGAACACTACGAGTGTTTAACAGAACGCGCGCGATAAGGTGTGTGCCTTATGTAATGGGTAGCATGCTTTAAACCAGGAGCAATTATGCGCGAGAACCTTTTTCGAAGCTGCGATGCACCCACTACGGGGTCTTAAGGGAATACGCGCAGTAATGTGTGTGCCTTTTGTAATGGGTGGCTGTCTTTAAACCACCAAGTCGTTATGATATTGACGTGGTGTGACGCCCGATGGCAATGTACGCCTGTACCACGCAATATTACTGCCATATTACATCTCGTAATGTGACACCTGTATACAGGACGCGTATTTTTCGGGAAGCATCAAAGTTACTTTCACTGCAGCTCCAAGCAGTGGCGTGGCTGTGTGGTAGAACACCTGCTTGCCACGCAGACGGCCTGGGTTCGATTCTCACTCGGACCCAACATTTTTATTATTTTATTTGCAGCTTTTTTCGATTTTTCGGTCACGGACAAGATGATGATTTTTCGCTCACAACCAACGGTGCCGACGCCGACGGCGGAATTTCTGCGATACGAGCTCTTTAACGCTATCGCGTTAAAAGGGCTGGCTCACCGTAGAGACATTTGAGCTGACATACTGGATACGATGAACGTTTGTTCGGCAGTGGTATACTGTACCCAGTTCTCTGGGAACGCTATAGGGATCGTCAAGAGCGTTTTGTATCAGATATTGTAGAAGGAAAAGTGATTTGCAGCATGAGTCTTGTTTTGATAAGAAGCGCAATAAAAACAGAGGGGACAGAGAACAGAATGCTCTTTTCACTTTGTTTTTATTGCGCTCTCTATTGAAATTTAAATGGTCACGAAAGTGAAACAACGAATCGCCTTAGATTGATAAATTGTACTCTTCAAAATCTAATGTCGTTTGTTTCACCAGCAGAGATTCATTAATAAAGGAGAAAATCAAGGTCAATGTTTCATTTTTAAATTTTGGGCCAAAATCTCCACGCGTGACAACACAGATTTCAAAGCGTATTTTTCGCATTTTGGCGACTTTGGCTTATCGAAATTTCCTGAAGCTTCGTATGTTAAGTCTATGACCCCCATCGGAAGACAATGCGCTTCATTTTTACCGATTAGTAACTGCGCAGGATCCAGCAGACGCCGTCAAAATCTATGACGCGTTTGATGCGGGAATTTCAAGGTGGCGTCAGCAGTCGTAATTTCGTTTTGCGTGTTTTCGCGATTCCCATGCGTCTTCTCGCGGCAGGCGTGGTGATTTTGGAATTGTTGAAGAGTAATTTGCTAATATGCCAGAAATCGTTTCTCCCTTTAGTGTCCTTCTAAAGCATGCAGTAACGACAAAGTGCACCCTTCTGGATGTGTAGCACATAATCATCATAGTAGCACCTTGCCACATCAGGTGAAGTAGAGGGAAAAAGACAAATGGATTACATTTGTCATAGATACACTAACCTAGATAAAAATGATAACGAACCGCGCGCACCACGTGCACTTTGGAAATACGTATAAGAAGCCGAATGGAAAAAAAGCAACTATTTGTCATAGCATTTTTTTCATATATCAAACCACTGGTATTATTTTAAGTCTATAAGTTTTTGTCGCAAAGTTGATAGTTTATTTGTTCGCATGTTATTGCACAAAAAATCTAATTCTAAAGAGATTCCACTATAAGCACACCATGCGCCGTTGCTTCACATGTCCTACCGCGCTAAAGTTTCTTGCACTGCTTGCGCTAGCCGCAGGGGCGCACATCTGCCTTGAGAAATTTGAAGGCGTCGGCAGTCGTAGTTCTTAACTTCCGCCACTGGAGCAAATTTGGGATGTCTTTTTGGATCTCTGCAGAATGAAAATAGCTGTCCAGCTGATCCCTTCATTTATCTCGTTCCCGAACGTTGTGACACTTTTCAATATAATCTATAAATGCCTCTGAGGGCTCCTCCCTGCACTTTTCAGCAGTGTTTGTTATGTACGGCTTGCACAGGGCTCTTTTTTTTTCGTATTTTAATGGTGTATGCATTCGTAACAATGTTAATATAATAATAATATCTGGGGTTTAACGTCCCAAAGCCACGATATGATTATGAGAGACACCGTAGTGGAGGGCTCCGGAAATTTCGACCACCTGGGGTTCTTTAACGTGCACCTAAATCTAAGTACACGGGCCTCAAACATTTGCGCCTCCATCGAAAATGCAGCCGCCGCGGCCGGGATTCGATCCCGCGACGTAACGATGTTGTACCGGTAGAAGGTGGCCTACGCTGGTAAGACTACACTACTAGGACTGGCAATAGGTGGACGGAGTGGTTGCCATCTATTTTCGGGGTTCATTCCAGTTTGGTAATAAAGGTGCGAATAAGGTTCTCGACGCTTACTCATTGGATGCATATGATTCGAGGTAAAAGTACTGTCACAAACGAGCGTGTTATAAAGCGCGCGCGCGGCCGCTTTCAAACAGCTACGAGACAGAACGGTGCGAACCGCTCGCCCAAGAAGCGCAAAAGACGAAAAAACAAGCATCAAAAGACGCCGGCGCGCCGCATCCTCCTCACCCAATCGAGCCGGGCGCAGACGACGCGATCAAACGCCCGGCAAATCCTGGATGGTTGTAGAAGGAAGGGGGGACGCATCCCCGAGCGGTGCCGCCGCGATTCGAACCTACGAGAAAGCTCTCGCCCTTTCTCTAGCCTTAGCTGTACTGCACGCCGAGGAACCCTCCCGACGCTTCTAGAAACCGGGGGAGAAGGGATAAAAGCGTGCGGCGACGACCAGGAAGTAAGTCGGGTCAGTGAAGAAGTGAAAGTCGAGACAGTCAGCGAAGGAGTGAGCGAGTCAGTCAGCCCGGTGATGTTGAAGTTACGCTAAGTGTGGCTCCGTTAGCCAAAGAAGACGTGTTTATGATGGTGTGCGGTCAGTCGATTGTCGATCTGGAAGAATCCGATGACGACACCGTGTGAGCCGTGACAAGTCACGACGACGGTTGAGCTACGACGATCAACGCTGGAGCTGGCGTGAGTGTTTCCTTGAAGAGAAGCATTCGATTACCGTCCAAGTATTGTGGACTGGATACGCCATTATCTATTCAGGACTTTAACTGTCGTTGAATAGTTGTAATGCATGCGATTGCATTCGTAGCGTGTGATCTGTTTGTTTAGCTCCCGTTGTGTAAACACCATCTGAATTATATTGTGAAGTTGTAACTGGTACCAGCCGAGTGTGCATGTGTTTGTATTATTTGTATTGCCTTAACTGAGAATATATTTCGTTTTCGTTTGTGTTGTCCACTCTCGGCTCTGACTCGGTTTATATTGTTTATTGGACCTATGCTATTCCTGCACATTCCAACATTGTTCTGGAAGCATCATGCATGGGAGGGCAAGAGGATTTGACGAATATGATTGCCGGGTCACGGCATGAATAACGTTAAAATCCTGTCATGTACGTCGTCAAACCCTTTCCACTAGACACGTGTGGCACATACCCGTTTACCACGGGCCACGGTGTACGGGTATGCGCCACAGGTGATTGACAGTTTATATCTATCCAGGAACGGCCAGAACAGACATTGGTAACTTAAATGCTAGAACGTTGAAGAAAACCAACATCGGCAGCGTGGACTCAACGAATGGAAAGAATGAAAATTAGGATCCCAGCAGGAATCGAACCCATGCATTCTGCGTGGCGACCAGGCATTCTACCACTGAGCCACGCCAGGTCTATAAACTGGTTATGAAAAACAGCCTACGCGGGCGTAATATCGGTGCAACGTCAATTGTGGTTGTGGTGCTGGCTATCTAATTTTACAAGAAAGCAATAAACGCTGCGTGACGCTCCTACGATGTGTATTCCTACGATAAAGGCGTCATATCAGATTAACGTCTGTAGTTCCTGTTTTGGCTTCGCTTTTATAGCAGTCCAATAAACATTACGTTTTAAATGCGAAGCATTTCGTAGCGAACCTTTGGCACTTTGAGCGTTTCTATCTACGTATCTATCTATCTATCTATCTATCTAGCCGCCTACGTCCGAGTGCTCTCATGATCGC
The DNA here is from genome assembly GCF_013339695.2 of Rhipicephalus sanguineus. Taxonomy (NCBI): domain Eukaryota; kingdom Metazoa; phylum Arthropoda; class Arachnida; order Ixodida; family Ixodidae; genus Rhipicephalus; species Rhipicephalus sanguineus. The sequence goes on along the minus strand of NC_051178.1, from coordinate 75,896,042 downwards.
CTCCTCAACTCGGTGTGGACCAAAATTGGCATGGGAGGGTAAGAGGATTTGACGAATATGACTGTCAGGTCATGGCATGAATAACGTGAAAATCCTGTCGCGTACGTCGTCAAACCCTTTCCACTAGACACGTGTGGCACATACCCGTTTACCACGGGCCGCGGTGTACGGGTATGCGCCACAGGTGATTGGCAGTTTATATCTACCCAGGAATGGCGAGAACAGACACTGGTAACTTAAATGCTAGAGCGTTAAGGAAAACCAACATCGGCAGCGTTGACACGAAGAATGGAAAGAATGAAAATTAGGATCCCAGCAGGAATCGAACCCAAGCATTCTGCGTGGCAATCAGGTATTCTACCACTGGGCCACGCCAGGTCTATGAACTGGTTTGGAAAAACAGCCTACTGAGGTGTAGTATTGGTGCAACGTCAATTGTGGTCGTGGTGCTTGTTATCTAATTTTACAAGAAAGCATAAACACTACATGATACTGCTACGATGTGTACTCCTAGATTACAGGCGTCATACCAGATTAACGTCTGTGGTTCCAGTGTTGGCTCTGCTTTTAAAGCAGTCTAATAAACATTACGTTTGCATTCCTATGATTCAGCAAGCTATATTGAAGCATTGCTCAACCCTGGAGGCAGGGGCGTAGCCACGTTAGGGCACACCGGGCCCGTGCCCCCCCCCCCCAAATTTTTTTTTGCCATAGCATACAGAGCAGGAAATGACACTCGACCACATCTGCCTGCTCGTTCCCACTACAGATCAAGGAGGTGCCCCCCCCCCCCCGAAAAAAATTTCTGCCTACGCCCCTGCCTGGAGGAATACATTAATGAAAGTTACATATGATATCTACATCACCGCACCGTAAAGTGCACTTCATCCACCAGAACGACGCAGTGTCTTCTTCATTCCTCACGAGGCTGGGCGATGGCCTCATGCTGACCGAGGATGATGCCAGATTGATTGACAGCCGCTACGTAGGCCCCATACGCCCAGGTAATCTACGAATACGACAAGCACCATCCACTGATGTTGGTCTACGTAGCACTAACCATGCCTACCAGCCTCGACGGCCTACAACTCACCAACGCCAAGGGTGGCTTCAGGTTCCGGCATGTCACCGGCTCTATCGACAGACAATTTGTCGACGAAATGACGGAGGAATCCACGCATTCCAACAGCTCTACTATACCACATACTTCACTAGACATGGACCCCTCGTCACCAGGATCACGACCGGATCCTATAACAAGTCATAACCAGCTGCTGGTGCTCATTGACCACGGTGATGATGCCCTTGTTCAAGAACTGTCAAGAACTTCTTCCACACATGCACACGGGTTCGTGAAACGTGCGCGCGTTCTCGGGACAAGTATAAGCACTACATATTAGCTTGCCGCTTCTGGTGTTGGTAATACCCACGTTGCCATTGGCAGCGTCACCCAACCGTAGACAACTGGTTATATAACACATATGCGGCTCTTCAACATATATGTGTGCGTATAAAGTTTATACAAATATTTAGCGTCATTTTGTAAAGTGTCGCTCAGTGAAAAAAAAATTACGCCACACTCACCTTCCCGCCCCATGCTTCGCATAACATCGACTCCCACGGTACGTGGGATCTGCCCAACTTTTTATTCCTATGATTCAGCAAGAAGCATTGATCGACGCCGGAGGAATACATTAACGAAAGTTACGTATGATATCCACATCACCGGACCGTAAAGTGCACTTCGTCAACCAGAACGACGCAGTGTCCTCTTCATTTCTTGCGAGGCTGGGCGATGGCCTCATGCTGACCGAGGATGATGCCAGATTGAGTGACAGCCGCTTTGTAGACTAGGCTACGTAGGCCACATACGCCCAGGTAGTCTACGAATACGACGAACACCATCCAGTGATGTTGGTCTACGTAGCACTATCCAGGCCTACCAACGTCGACGGCCTATACCTGACCAACGCCAACGCGAAGGGTGGCTTCAGGTTCCGACATGTCGCCGGCTCTGTCGACAGACAATTTGTCGACGAAATGACCGAGGCATCTACGAATTACAACAGCTGTACTATACCACATACTTCCCTACACATGGACCCCTCGTCAACACGACCACGACCGGATCCTATAACAAGTCATTACCAGCTGCTGGTGCTCACTGATCACGGTGATGATGCCCTTGTTCAAGAACTGTCAAGAACGTCTTGCACACATGCACACGGGTTCGTGAAACGTGCGCGCGTTCTCGGGACACGTATAAGCACTACATATCAGCTTACCGCTTCTAGTGTTGGTAATACCCACGTTGCCATAGGCAGCGTTACCGAACCGTAAACAACTGGTTATGCAACAAATATGCGGCTCTTCAACATATATATATGTGCGTATGAAATTTATACAAATCTTTAGCGTAATTTTGAAACGTGTCGCTCAGTAAAAAAAAAGTTACGCCACAGTCACGTACCCGCCGCATGCTTCGCATAACATCGACTCCCACGGTGCGTGGGATCTGCCGATTTTCTTTATAAATACGTTCTTGAGCTACACAGGCACGACAGCTCTAAAGCATTTGTTTCGTGAGGCACCACCTGCAGCCACCATGCGTTGATACATAACCATGAAACAAAACTCTGTATTGCAGAGATCGGTATCGATATACTGGTGGAAACTTGTCGCCAAATGACCTTCAGAAAGGACCCTTATACGAAATCTTAAATAAGCCTTTCAAATGGCAACGTTAGCTGACATCTGGTACAACCTATTCCTCCCCCCCCCCCCTTCTACTCCTACCTTCGTCACTGTCCTGGCCCTTGCGGAAGTAAATTTTCGTGAATGCGGCCCGTACGTTAGCTAAGGCGAGTTTGAGGCCCCTGATATAGCGGCACAAGACGAACGCTGACATGTTAACAATGTGGGCACACAAAGCAGGCTGTGCATGTCCATCGCGCGTCGCATGACCTCTGGGAGCCTAGATGCAGCCACGGAAAAAGCATGTCTTTATAGGAATTTTATGCAACGAGACTCCGCACAGTCTTTTCGTTTTAGTGGAGCGCTGGAACTTGCAAGAACGCTTCCCCGCCTTGGGACTCCGTGATCGCACTTGCGATGATAAGTTATAGCCATAAATTTATTATATTACATTTATCACTGCCATTACAGAATAATATTCAGGATATAAAATAATAACGAATGCAAATAAAGCACGGAATAGCGAAATGTTTGCTATATAAGCACGAGCTCTATATTTACTTTCAGCTCGCCCGTTTCAGACAAATCAAGTAGCTCCATATGCAAGAAGCCAAAGAAGATCAGTACTTGGCGCCCATAAAACTTCTCAAAATAGCTCGTCCCACATAAAAAAAAAAGAATCGTTTTATCGAGATAAAATGTGAAACTTATATGTACGCCCAACGCATGAGGAACACACTTGAAGGGACAAACACTAAAGAAAAAAAAAACAATTATTCCGTTATCATTAAATTACTCTTAAAATTACATAATCACCACGCTCGCTGCGACAAGAGTCTTGGTAAGCGAGAAAACGCGCAAAAAAAGAAAAATGCGGGTGCCGTCGCCACCTTGAAAATCGTGCAACAGACACCGTGACGTCATAGGTTCTGACGGCGTCTACTGGGATCTACGTACGGGTCCTAATCCGTAAAAATTAAGAACATTGACCTCTGAGATGGCCATAGACTAAACATACCAAGTTTCAAGAAGTTTCGTTGAACCAATGTCCCCAAAATACGACAAATACAGTTTGAAATCCGTGACGTCACGCGCGGAGATTTCGGCGCGAAACTTAAAAATGGAACTTTACCCTTGACCATCTCTTTATGATGGTGAAACTAACTACATTCGAGTTCTCAGAGTACACTTTATCAGTCTTAACCAATTTATTGTACCACTTTAGTGTCCCTTTGAGCAAAGTCCAAGTCCGGCCCGACACGAGCCCGCCACCTCAAACCCGGGCCCGGCCCTAAGCCCGGAGCTTCAGACCCGAGCCCGGCCCGGGCCCGCCGCGAAAACTACTTTACCCGGCCCGGCCCGGCCCACGGGCCGGGCCGGGCCCGGGTTTTCGGGTAGGCCCGAGCCCGCGCAGTGCTCTAGTATCCATCACCTCTTGTGAGGTGGCGGATGGTGCCTGCTCGGCAGGCACGGTCACAGAACTTTCGGACCTAGCTGCGATGGTACCTGCGCGTACCATCGAATATTCGGGCTCAATAAAGTTGATTCTCTCTAGCTGCGCTTGCAGTGGTCCGAGGTTCAGCAGACACGGGGGTCTGCCGACCCTGTTTGTCAGGTGGCGGGGCAGTACAGGCTGCTCCAGCCGGGGGCGCTGGTGGCACGACCGCGGCCACACTCTGTGTGACATTCGCGGGTGCAGAAACATGTGGCGCGGCGCCCCGGCGCGTCACATCTGCGAAGGAGGGATAGGATGAGTTGTGTAGTGCGAAACGTTGACGTGCTTCTTGGAATGACAGATTGAATTTGACCTTAAGTTCTACTATTTGTTTCTCTTTTTTCCATGTGGGGCATGATCGTGAGTAGGCAGCGTGATCTCCTTCACAGTTCGAACAATGAGTTGTTTCTGAGGTGCAGTCGTCGGATATGTGTTGAATGGATGCACACTTTGCGCAAGTGGCACGCCCTCTGCAACTCTGCGATCCATGACCGAAACGTTGACACTTGAAACATCGACGAGGGTTGGGGATGTATGGTCTTACACGGAGCTTACAATAGCCGGTTTCGATTGATTCTGGTAGGTCACTGGTTCCGAAGGTAATTATTACGTGTTTTGTAGGGGTCTGTTTGTTGTTGCGCCTTATTATTATTCGTTGGACTTTGACCACGTTCTGGTCCTGCCAACCTTCGAGCAGTTCACTTTCAGAGAGTTCGGTAAGATCATCCTCGGAAATTACGCCACGGACAGTGTTCATTGACCTGTGTGGGCCCACCGAAACAGGGGTTTCCCCAAACGCTACAAGTTTAGACAGCTTCTCATACTGAGCTTTGTCACGAACCTCCAGAAGAAGATCGCCACTTCCCATCTTTGTCACTTTATAACCTGGGCCTATTGCTTCTGTGAGAGTTTTCGACACGAGGAAGGGTGAAATCGCTCGGACTGTCTTCTTTTCGTTCTGGCTGTGGATAACATGGTACTTTGGGAATGTCGGCTTTGGTGTGTTAAGCAGGAAAGTGTCTTCGGTGCGCCCCCTTTTCAGGGAGCGATCAGGAAGGGGGGGGAAAGCTTTTGCCATAAAAATACTGTAAAATTCGGCGGCGATGGTGGCCACCCACCACCGAGCCCAACAAGGGGACGCTACAAGGTTGAAAGCAAACACTTGGAGACGCCAGCCATACATCGCCGCTATAACCTGTTATAATTACCCTAGGTTGGATAGCTACACCAGGTTAACCCTCGCCGCCAAGAAATTTGGAAGTAAACGGAAGAGAGAAGATGACAGTACAGATAAAAAGTGAGAGATAGAGAAGAAGATTAGGGGGAGAGAGATAGGAAAAGGCGACTGCCGATTTCCCCTGGGTGGGTCAGCCCAGGGGTGCCGTCTACGTGAAGCCGGGGCCAAAGGGGTGTGTTGCCTCTGCCGGGGGGCCTTAAAGGTCCAATCACCCGGCGTCGGCTCAACCCCCAGGATCCCCTTTTCCCCGGACACGGCTAAGCCACGCACGGCGAGGCGTGGGAGGGGGTCGAAACCCCCCCGTTAGCTCGGGTCCGTGGTGTCGCTACACACCAAACGCCTGCTTGCGCAGACGCCCCTGCGGGGAGTGAGCAAAGCAGAACTAAAATATCGGCAAATAGTTCGAGATTACGCGGCAAAAAATAAAAAAATAATACATTCTAGTTTTCAGATTCGAGAGTTTTATGCGGATGTTCCTTTTTTGGAACATTGGCGTTTCACAGTGTCGAAAGCAGCGTGGACGCGCGCGAGCATGTCGCCTCGTTCTTTTTCTTTTTTTGGCTTGTTGATGGCGCCCTCTAGGCGGCGCTTGGCAGAAACTTGAACATTAGCTTTCCTGGGCGTCATTTTGAGTTTGCCAGGCACGTGGAAAGAGCAGCATTGAACTGCAGCGCCTAGCCGCATCAATCCCTGTGAATGTAAGTAGAAAACGACCTTGCGGCTGGTTTTATTATTGTAGTACTGTGCTTTACACCGCAATAACTTTCCTTGTAGCTCATGGCACAACGCTTCCTCACTTTGGAGGCAGCAATTGACCTTTTGTTGAGCCTTCCCGATGACGAACGCGAAGGCGCGTGTGTATGCCAATTGCCGTCTCTTGAAGATGGCAATATTACTGACGAGGAGCACGTGAACGAAAACGACTTTTCTGAAGTTGTTCTCGATGATGTTTGTGGGCACGTTGAAGTTATCAGTGCAGCGATGAAGACGTTGATTCGCGTTCTGCATGTTCGAGTCCTGAGCCACGACGAAAGAAACCAGCGGGGCGGCAATTCACTGCTGGAAAAGGACGCAAAGCTTCAATGAAGGCTCGGAAAACAAATACTCCAAAGCGATCCCATACACCAGTATGGGGCGACCGTGCTACGTTTGACAAAACACTTCCCAGCGAGAGTCCTCCGTTGTTGCTAGAGGCATTTCGTGAGCTTGGAACATGAGCCCATTTATGCTGTTCAGCAAATTTATTTCTCCGGAGTATCTTTGTTCACTTGCTGAACTGACTGCAAGATCGCACTCCAAAAGGGGGAGGAGGTGGACGTCACAGGAGTGGACATAGGTCAGTTTTTCGGCCTCTTACTTTCAGCGGATATCACTCCGTTCCGTCTGATGACTCGTATTGGAGCACTGGAGAAGACCTTTGTGTGCCTATAGTCGCGACAGTGACGGCCCGCAATAGGTTCCGGCAGCTGAAGAGGTTCTTTTATGTTGTTGACAACACTCAGTCGAAAACAGGCGAAAAGATAGGCAAGATTCAGCCGTTTTACGACGAAATCTCCAAATGTTTCCGCCAGTTTGGAGTGTTCAATGAAAGCCTCAGCATCGACGAGTCAATGGTGCCATATTATGGCCACCACTCGTGCAAAATGTTCATTCGCGGTAAACCCATTCGATTTGGGTATAAAATATGGATAATGTGCTCTTCGAATGCAATGGAAATATATTGTGGGAGGAACGAGGACGACAAGACACCTCTAGAGATCAGGGTTGTTAGCAATATGGTATTGCCCTTATAAAAATGGTTCTTGAATTTCTGATTACATCTTGATATGTTTTTGATGACGCATCAGAATGTAATCATAAACTCGAGAGCTAGTGACTTTTATCATCAAGATGGCAGCAGGCACTTAACAGAGAATACACTTCACAAATTATGCAGAAAAAACTACGCAGATTTTCAGCATGTATGCCTGATGTATAAACACTAAAGACATTTAACATTAAGTTCACAGCAGTCACTTAGCAGAGAATACTCAGTATACGATTCTAATTTTTGTGCAAAAAAATTTCCTAGTATAAGTTAGCTATATCGCTTACGAGATGTACACAAAGGTTGAAGCCTATAGACTTTTCATAGTCAAACATGGACCAAGGGGTTCAAACCCCGAACCTCTGGATGCAGAGGTTCGGGGTTTGAACCCCTTAGGGTTTGAGTACATCACTTCGAGGAGATATATAATTTCGCCCAACGTTTTGAGTAATTTTTAGCTCTCATTATTTGAACTATTTGGTTTATCATGCCTCTTTGATCCAACACGGGATCCGGACAGGAAGGTGTGGTCGAGTGTCATTTTGTGCTCTGTATCACATGGAAAAAAAAAGTACGGGGGGGGGGCACGGGCCCGCTGCGCCAACCCTTGGATACGCCCCTATAGTTCAGACATTGATGGGGCGCCAACGCATTTCACCTCGTTCCGAGTGCTAACTACGTTTTCCTGTGTCATAATCATGACTGGGGCACAGCCAGGGGGTATGGGGGAGTCAACCACCCCTCAAATTTTCAAGTTTGCATGAGAATATATGCACGCACACATACAAACGCAAGCACAAACATACACAAACTATCGTCAATCCCCGGCAGCCCTAAAAAATTTCTGGCTACGCTACTAATCACGACTGTGATTCTGTCATACTTCTTCAGCATCTCTTTGACTTGTAGTGTTCCTACTTAAAATAAGGGAACAGCATTAAAGCTTCAGTATGGAACTGGCGTCCATCTTAATCCGCTTTATTCTCAACTTCATCCTCCTTTTCTTTCCTGCCCCGGCTCTCGTGCTTCTTCATCTTCTGTCCAAAGGCTCATACCGCTTCACCCTTCCCGCTTTTCTTTTAATTACCCCTCCTGGGGTAATACTTGAAGACATTCCCAATTGAAGCACATTCAACTGATCCACGTTCACCAGTGTACCAGACAGTCTTCAAAATTCCGTTCTGGGTGGCTGTCTTGGTCACAGAGTAAGGCCCGTAAAATTTGGCACTGGAATCTCATTGCTTTTCTCACTAGTACGAGGTCGGTGACTTGAATATCTGGCATGTCTGCTCGATGCCTCTTGTCGAAATTCTTTTTCATTCGTTTTCGGTACCTCTCCTCCTGTGATTTTTGTTGCCTCTCCTCGACGATCTTAAGGTTTTCCAAGAGTCCCAACTCACGGTCTGCCTGCAGAATAGGGGTTTCTCCTGTAGAAGCGTACTGTGGACTGCACCCCAAGCCACTTGTGTAGGATCGGTTATGATGTTTTACGGCTGCTTCTAAAGAACATTCCATCCACCAGGAAAACTATCGTACATCTTGATGTACTGTTTCACGTCCCGTATGGCACGTTCTGCAAGCCCATTCGCCGCAGGATGGTATGGCGCACAGAACTTGATCGATACATTGTGATCTCGAGCCCATCTTGCTAGCTTTTCACTCTTGAACGCGGGGCCGTTATCGCATACGATTGTCCGCGTAGTTCTAAACATGTCTCTTTCGAGAAGGGTTATGACGCTATTTGCATCTTCTTTTCCTGCTCGTGCCGCGACCATCCTGGTGCATTCATCTATGGCCAACAGAAAAGCTTGCGTTTTTCTGACTCCTTCCCGTTTCTTGTTAAGTTCGGCGAAATCCATGTGAACTACTTCAAAAGGCACTTTCGAGTGGCAAGGTAGTATCATGGTGTCCGTAGGCTGTTTATACTTGACTTTGTATACTTGACACACATGGCATGAACGAACGTACTGACTGACGTCTTTCTTCATGTGAGGCCACGTAAACCTCTTGACCAACTTGTTGTAGGTACGCCAAAATCCGTCGTGTCCTCCAGATTCTGGGCTATCGTGGTACAAGTAAAGCACTTTGGAAACAAGAGTTGGTGGGACTTGATACCGACCTTCGGTAAAAACCGACAAACTGTATAGATGTTTGTTTCCTTCACTTGTTCTTTTTCTCGTAGCTTTATTTAGTGCCGGTATGTTTTATATGTTTGCAGTGGTTTGGGGTAAAAATGTGTGTTTTTCTTTTTGTGTGTAATTAAAATAGTTGTGTGTAACGCTCTCGTCTCGTCCGTTCCTTCTGGCCGATTACTGTCCGGAGATCCGTGACAAAAATCCGACGGAGCGGTGCCGTAGGACGAAGCGCTCGGGACACAAGCCGATGACGCTCCCTGGCCGCTGCAGGTTTTCGTGACGGCCATTCAGTTCCTAGGACGTGTCCTTGAACGGCCGGTGACTACGGTGCGATGCCGTAGAGCGATGGAGCACGAGCCTAAGGTGCGATGCCGTAGAACAAAGGGAGCCGGAGCGCCGAGAACACAGGCCGGCGACGCTCGTGCCCGCCTCACGCGCTCCCGAACGAACACCCAGGGCAATTCGCTCAAACCGGTGCAAGTATGCATCTAGGTCGTCTCTTCTGTCGTCAAATGGAGCCATTAACTTTTTGGGGCAGACTCGCGTCGCTCTCTGAGGTTCTCTCTCTACTGTGGAGCCCCTATCACCTGTGCTCATCTCGCTACCTCCCTCCAAAGTCCGCTGTTTCCACAGGAGGAACTCTTTCTCGCGCTCAATTCTCCTCTTGTCGCGTTCCTCCTCTTCACGCCTCTCCTCACGCCTCTCCGCTCTATATAGATACTGTATAGACACTGCTTACTGGGCAGGGCAGGTTCCCGAGTTATTTCTCTCGTTCCGGCCTCATGGACGAGGCGATCTGCCCGTGCGGTGGTGAGTGCAATAACCTCGACCACTACTACACGGTGTGCCCCTTGACAGCGCATGTTGGTGATTTTAGCCTCATCAGAGAGCCACTTGTTTTTTCCAGCGGCATATTCGTAGAAATCAAGCCAACTTTCTGGACTTGAAGACACACCGTCGAAGGCATCAGGTTCTACGAATTTAGGCGTCGGTTTCTCAGCATTCAGAGAGCTTATAAGAGATGTCATTATTTGGTTTTGTTGAACCATCTGTTCCTGTTGCAGCTGAAGAGCTTTCAAAACGAGGCTCACCTTTTCCGTCGAAGATCGTGATCCTGAGTCTTTTCGACGCGCTGGTTCAAGAACTAGGTCGTTGAAGGTCGCCACACGCAAGTTCACTTTCACAGCACCTTTCCGTCGTAGTTCAGTAGTGTCCACGGCTGCCTTTTCCACAACCAGGTTCACGAGTTCTTCCGAGCTGAGCTCACGAGGTAGGTCTACCGCTGCTTCGTCTTGAACTTGGTACTTCGAAAAGATGATCTCCTCCTTGGAGGTCTCGTCAATGAAGAACGTCACCCACATGATGGCTTCGATGGCCGGCTGCGCCAAAATAATGTAGTGTTCCTACTTAAAATAAGGGAACAGTATTAAAGCTTCAGTATGGAACTGGCGTCCATCTTAATCCGCTTTATTCTCAACTTCATCCTCCTTTTCTTTCCTGCCCCGGCTCTCGTGCTTCTTCATCTTCTGTCCAAAGGCTCATACCGCTTCATGACTTAGTATCAATGTCCAAACCCATTGCTCCACTTTTGAAGTTGCAACCATTTTTGCTGAGTCACGGTCATCTAGTGAACATGGCTATAACTCTTATCCCATTATTTGACCTGTACCTTTCTATACAAACATCACAACCAGCTTCGCAGTTGTTTAAACTTCCCTTTTTACCAGGCGTCATTTTCATGCTCTGCTGAATCACGTCATGCCTTAATCATGCTAGGTTCATCATCATAGCTCTCATCATCGCTATTGTAACCCTGCTTGTGTCACTGACACTAATATGCAATTCTGATCACTTTCTTATTTTTTTACTATCCACTCACTTGCATTGTCATGCTACGAGCGTGACTACGTTAACCTAGCTTTAGTCATGTCCGTCTTCAACTTGGACATTCTTTGGTATATCACATTCCATGATTAGTCATTGTGTTCACGAGATATCAATTCTTTTTCAATCGTTTCATCATTTCGGCTCCTCTTTTGGAAGGTCACTTGATAACGATACATATTAAAGCTCCCTAAAGCATTCACTGATGTGTATAAACACAGTGCAGATGTAAACTCACACTAATATATACAAATATAAATTACAAGAATTTTTCATAATTAGCTTGATGAAATTCAGATATTCAATTCGGGTGCTATTGCCACGTTTTGTTTTTTTCTTGGCATGCAGACCACAAATTAATTTTTTGTTGAGTGTTGGAACATCGCACCCCAAACATGCATGCCGAACAGTGCGAAGATGAGTCTTCCTTACTTTTCCTGATAATGAATTGTCAAATAAGATTCCTTTGCTGAGATATGTAGGGAAACAAATCGAGATCGATATTGATTCATATTGAAATTTGCATTTCTTTTACTCCATGCCATGGATGCAGAGCGCATATATATGCATACATATATATACAATTACGTCATGTGGTGTAAATTAACCTTATTAATTGTAATATACGTACAGAGAAATGACGAAGCAGCAATTGGACCAATATGAGGGCAGGAGCGAAGAGAGTAAGAGACATTAGTTAGATTAAGAGGAAGCGAGTGTGGACATAAGAACAAGGTGCTTCTCGGGATGGATGGTTTTGACTAAGTGTTTAAGGCTTCACATACATCAACAGTTTTTAACCAATTGGCATACTATTTGTTAAAGGTGCACCGTGCAAAGCAAACAGCTAACAACTGTCACCCTGACAAGGGACAAAAATTTCCTGCGAGTTGCCCTTGAAAAGTAAATGTGATTGATTTTGCTGTAAATTCTACTGAAGTTCACATTTTCTTAACAATGACCAATTATAGAATCTCGCATGTTGAGTTCTCAACAAACCTAAAAGAAACAAAATAGAAAAAACATTTCTTTTCAACAAGTTTATGCAGAAAAGCACATGTGTGATTGATATCTTAAGCAATTTCGACATACAATACCCACAATTTTACTATACTTAAGGAACAGATAATCCCCACAGCCATAATAAACCACATCCAAGAGAGTAAAACAAAGTCAAAACTATACAGATGCAGAGCACTTTGCATGTTTGTGTGAAACACAAAATTACTTTAGAGCAGTGACTTCAGCTGTAGACTGCTTATCAATGAATTATGGCAAACAATAAAAACATAAGAGGCTTCATGTTGACATAATATTAAACAGCCATATGTAACACAAAAGTGACGTGCTTGTGATACTTTTTTGAAGTACTACATAAATACCAAAACAAATAAATTTCTAAGCACATTTTGAACTAAGCTTCTTAGCTGTGTAATACACGATACTTGAGTCGACCACCTCGATGCTCGATTCAAATAGGTCACAAAGCTTCAGGCGAAAAGCACTTCAGAACCTCATGCCAATGGCATCAACAAGGGGAGTATGGGTACTGCGACTGAAGCACAACTATGTGAGGAGAGAACAAACACTAGTAACGAAAAACAAAGTTTTGTTAAAGGGTGAAGCAATCTTCACATTTTACAATGTGGGAATCGAGAGCAACCTCCACCCTGGCGCCTCTTTACCCAGCTAGCACGTGTGGCAGAACCGCGGGGCCCCAAGTGCGGTGGCCCGCCGTTAATTGGCAATATGGCTGCTGTGGCTTCACCGCTAGGCCTTTTGTCTGGTGGAAGCTGCACGCCAGCTTGTCAGAGCGGAACCGTGTGTTCGGACATGTCCAAGCGAAGCGCTCGCTTACCCTCAGGCAGGTCACATGCGCACGATAGCACACGTCACTGCGCTTTGCCTGTCCCTGCTGGCCTCCCGTGACATCCCCTCTCCCCGGAGTTTGCTTCTACCTGACACTGGCTTGCTGTGTGAGATGCTCTCAGGCTGGCACGAGAGGTTTATGCCCACAACAAACAACATGTATTTGCCAATCAATTTTATTTAGGTGCAATCTGCAAATATTGTACGGCCTTTTCAGCTTTGCAGTACGCATCACAGAGTTGTCGGCTAAATTCTTTCCAGGTGGTAAAGGAACCCTTGTGGTTCTCGTACTTCCGATTTTTACACTCCATGTCACACAGCCTCTACGTGGCCTCAGCAAGGAACTTTTCATTCACTCTGGAAATGAACAAATCCCCATCGGAAGCCAGCGCAAGACATTTTTCCACTGAAACAAGTGGCACACCCTTGATTTCAGCAGAACATTCAACTTTAACAAAGTGGTAGGGTTCACCCTTGCAGAACGCTTCAAGCATGTTGTGCTTCACAATGCACACCTGAACAGAAAGCACCGTCTCCTTTAGGCATGCACACTGTTCATGCCCCTGTGAGCAGAACACACTAATGTCCCTAAGGCGGCCAAACAACCCTTTGACCATGACGAATGAATTTACCCTTCGCGATCTGTCCAGATCCGCAGTGCAAAATGCAACGTTTCCGATGCTCATCTTTCGAAAATGAGTGCCATCCGCACTTCGCACTGCTTTCCCATAGAATGTAGTGGTCCCATTTTGCACAGATCGTTTTCTTAATTGATTGATGATGGTGTTTATTGGCGCAAGGGCCAAGTGTGGCCAAAGAGCGCCAGCGCTATGACAAATGGAGTACGATGGGTTATGTAAGGGGGCTGTAAAGTGGCCTAAAACAAATAGCTTTATCCAAGCTTAGAAGATATAGAGATTAAAAATATGACAATGGCGCGTGAGGTGGTCGATGATTATGGGTTGTATGGCAGATAGTCATAATGGGGTTCATAAAATTATGCACGTGGCACCGATACCTCAGCTAGGTCCTTGCGCGCAAGGGCTAGGAGGTAGGTGCTTCCCTTTAAAACTGCTGCCGCAACAACCTCTCTCAGGAGGTCGCGCTGCTGTCTCCTGCGTAGATGACTCGAAAAAATTTAAGTTCATTGAGAAATGCTAAAAGTGACTCTGTTTTGAAACGCGGCTCATTCCCGATGAACATTGCAGGATGTAACGGCAGATGCTGGCGAAATGGCAATGGAAAATACTTTTTCCTGTGTGTCTCCAGCTCATGGCATTCCAAGAGGACATGAAGAACAGTGACAGACTTGCCGCATTTTTCGCAGGTAGGTGGTTCAGTGTCGGTCAGCAGGTAACTGTGTGTGCTATACGTGAGACCGATCCTTAGGCGGCAAAACATAACTTCTGTTCTCCGTGTTTTTGACATTGGTAGCCAGTTACCTATGTGGGGCTTAATTGTGTGTAGTTTGTTGTGTATTTCTTTGTCCCATTGTTGCTGCCAGTAATTCCTTAGCCTTTTCCTTATAAATGATTTCAAGTCTATTGCCGGGAGACTAAAGGAGTGGTTGCTCGCTCTTGTTACCGCCATTCCCGCAGTTTCATCGGCAAGGACATTCCCTTTTATACCTCTGTGTCCAGGTACCCAGCATACTATGACATGCTGGTTTGACATGTATGCTGTACACAGGGCGGCATAAAGATTAATTACAGGATTTTTACTTTTCCGGACACTTTAAAGCTTTGACCACACTAAGGGAGTCGGTGAAGATTACGGCCTTCTCTATTTTTGTATTAGTGATGTGCTTTACAGCTGATAGTACTGCATAAGCTTCAGCAGTGAAGATAGTTGTTTCCGCATCCATCACGTTCGATTCAGAGAAGTTAGTGCCAAGAGCTGCATAAGATACACCAGTTTGTGACCTTGACGCATCTGTGTAGAACTCCGAGCAGGAATACTTACTCTGAAGTTCAAGAAAATGCATTGTGATGTGTGCCTGTGGTGCATGTTTCGTCACCTCAATAAAAGATGTGTCACAATCAAGAACTTGCCAGAGCCACGGTGCTAACGCGTTTGCAGGAGCCATGAGACGATGTTCTAGAAGGCCAACATCCATGAGATGGCAGAGGCTCCTCACACGGAGTGAGAAGGGCTCCCGGGCCGTTCGGCGATTCTGATAGAGGGTGGTACATGTGGTATCATTAACGACTTTATAACATGGGTGTTGAGGGTATGCATTTACCTTCAGGAAGTATTTGAGGCTGGAGTAGGTTCTCTGGAGATAGAGAGGCCACTCATCCGATTCAACGTAAAGACTCTCTACTGGGCTAGTTCTGAAGGCACCGGTTGCAAGGCGGATACCAAGGTTGTGAACGGGGTCTAACATTTTTAGGGAGCTGGGTGAGGCAGACTGGTATACTACAGCTCCATAGTCAAGGCGTGAGCCTACGAGACTCTTATACAAGCTCAGAAGGCATCGTCTGTCACTTCCCCACGCTGTACGCGCCAAAAGTTTGAGAACGTTCATTGCTTTCAGACATTTTGCTTTTATGTGTTTGAGGTGCGCGATAAATGTTAGTTTTGAGTCTAATATGATGCCAAGGAATTTATGCTCAGAGCTCACTGATAGTCGTTCGCCACTGATCTCAATGCTAGGGTCTGGTAATACTCCCCTCTTCCTTGAGAACAGAATACAGGTACTTTTTGGGGGATTTAACTTAAATCCGTTCGCATCTGCCCACTTGGATACTTTGTTCAGAGCAAGCTGCACTTGCCTCTCGCAGATAGCGATATTGCACGACTTAAAACCAAGTTGCACATCGTCCACGTAGACGGAGTAAAAGACTGTGCGGGGTATCACAGTGCCCAAGGAGTTCATTTTTATGATAAAAAGAGTGCAGCTCAGCACACCACCCTGAGGTACACCTGTCTCCTGCGTGAATGGTCGTGACAGCGCATCACCTACTCTTACGCGAAATGTCCTGTCGGACAGATAACTCTCAATAGTGTTTAGCAAGTTGCCGCGGACACCCATGCCGGAGAGATCACGAATAATGCCGAAACGCCACGTGGTGTCGTATGCCTTCTCCATGTCTAAGAACACTGACAAGAAAAACTGCTTGTGTATAAAGGCATCCCGTATGATCGCCTCTATGCGGACAAGGTGATCTGTTCTGGATCTACCTTCCCTGAAACCACATTGGAGGGGGTCTAAAAGATTGTTACTTTCAAGGTAATGAAGAAGGCGCCGGTTTACCATTTTTTCAAAGAGTTTGCAGAGACAGCTCGTCAATGCTGTGGGCCTGTAACTATTTGCCAAAGAAGGGTTCTTTCCTTCTTTGAGGATGGGGATAACAATAGCTTCTTTCCAAGCAGACGGAATAAGGCCTGAAGACCATATCCTGTTGTAAAGACAAAGGAGTGTTTTCTGGGTTTCTGGGTGCAAATGTTGTAGCATTTCATATACTATGCGGTCAGAACCGGGGGCAGATGTTTTACAACAGTTAAGGGATGCCTGAAGCTCTGCAAGGACGAATGGTCGGTTATATGCTTCGCTGTTTGTACCTTTTCTTTCTATTGGCAGTTGTTCTATTTGTGTTTTATATGTTTGAAATGTCTCTGAATAGTTCGACGAACTAGATATATGTTCAAAATGTACGCCCAGAAAATTTGCCTGGTCTTCTAAGGTGTCTCCTTCAGTGTTTACCAATGGTAGTGAGTGTGGTTGGCGGCCTCTTATTCTGTTCACTCTATTCCACACCTTTGCCTCGTCTGTATAGGAAATGATGCTTGATATAAATGCTTGCCAGCTCTCTCTTCTAGCCTGTCGGCGCGTTCTCCTTCCTTGAGACTTTATTTGTTTAAAGTTGACTAAATTTTCTGCAGTAGGAGAATCGCGGAGCAAACCCCATGCTTTGTTTTGATTCTTACGGGCGCTCCGACACTCGTTGTTCCACCATGGTACACGGCGTTTGCAGGATGATCCATTTGTTTTAGGGATACACCTAGATGCGGCAGCGATAAGAAATGCGGTGAAGTACTCAACAGCACCGTCTATACTTACATCACGTATTTCAGCCCATTTTAACAGAGTTTCATTTAGGAACTGCTCCCAGTTCGCTGAGTCCACCTTCCATCGAGGGGACTGAGGGGTACGTTCATTGGATTCCGATGTTTGCAGAGCTATCGGGAAGTGGTCGCTCCCGTACGGGTTTTTAATTACATGCCATTTCAGATCAGGTAGAAGAGTTGGAGAGACAATGCTTAAATCTATGGAAGAATATGTTTTATTTGCCAGATTATAGTATGTAGGTTCTTTTTTATTCAATAGACAAGCGCCGGAGGTGAACAGAAACTGCTCCACCAAACGACCTCGTGCATCGCATCGAGAGTCACCCCATAGTGTGCTGTTTGCATTGAAGTCTCCAAGAATAATGTATGGTTCTGGTAGCTGATCTATTAGAGATTGAAATTCCTGTTTTTGAAGCTTATGGTGTGGGGGAATGTAGATAGAGCAAATGGAAAGAAGCCTATTCAAAAGTACCGCTCTAACAGCCACTGCTTCGAGAGGGGTTTGTAGATGTAGCTGTTGACACGCTATATTTTTTACCACTATAATCGCTACTCCACCAGACGATGCCAGAGCATCATCGCGGTCTTTACGGAAGGCAGTGTATTGGCGAAGGAAGTTTGTGTGTTTTGATTTGAGGTGGGTTTCCTGTACACTCAGCACTTTTGGAGCATGCTTATGGATGAGTTCCTGAACGTCATCGAGGTTTCTCAGAAGACCTCTCACGTTCCACTGTAAGATTTCTGTCTTCATATTGGATATAAAATAGTGCTGTGTGTACGGATTAAAAAAGCTTGGTACTTATGTAGCAGGACCGTCATCCGGCCCCATTACGGGTTTTTTGGCTTTCCTGGCGCGGTCCTGAGAGCCGCGCCGGTCCTTCGGCCCAGGAAGTGCCGGAGTTGTCTCCATTACTTCCTGGGAGGCACTGGATGCCCGCGGGCGCGGGCCTTTTGTTCGTGTTGGAGACCTCGCCTGACGAGGCGAAGTCTTGAGACTCGACGACCCTGGAGTCGCGAGGCTCTGTGGCTGAGTGGGTGGAGCAGCCTTAGCTACTGCCACCACGGGGGCGGGTGCCATAGCCAACGGCTCGCTGGTAGCGGGTCGTTGGTGAGGCCGCTGGTGCGGTGCTGCCCCCTTGCGCGCCGCTTCAGCATAGGTGTTAGTGTGGAATGGCGAACACCTTTTGCGAGCTTCTCTGAAGGAGATGTTCTCGCGGACTTTTAGACTGATAATTTCTTTTTCCTTTTTCCAGTTTGGACATGATCGGGAGTATGCGGCGTGTGCACCGTCACAGTTCACACAGTGAGGTGCAGCGTCGCAATTGTCAGAGTCGTGGCCTTGAGCTCCGCATTTTGCGCAGGTGGGTCGACCACGGCAGCTTCGAGAGCCATGGCCGAACCTTTGACACTGAAAGCATCGGCGAGGGTTTGGTATGTAGGGTCTGACTGGTGTTTTTGTGTACCCAGTTTCTATGGTTTGTGGCAAGTCGCTGGAATTGAAAGTTAGTATCAGGTGTTTTGTAGGGATTTCTTTATTTTCCCGGCGGATGACTATGCGATGATGATATGTGGAGTTTAATGGCGCAAGGGCCATGCTTGGCCAAAGAGCGCCATGAACAGTGATGAATGTAGTGACATTGATTCTTGAGTTACGGTTTGTAAAGGATGTGAACAATGATTGTGTTGAGTGGCTGTATAGGGGCCTTAAAATTCCTCGCGCTAAAGGCGGGTAAAACATAGAGGTATTAAAATCATGACAGTGACGTGAAGTGTGTGCAGTCAGGATCAATGTCAAGAGGTCGTGACAATAAAACTATGTACAGATGGCATCAGCACGAATACCTCGTCGACGGCCCTTGTGTCCAAGGGCCGCGAGGTGGGTGCTTTTCTAGTGTAGCTGCCGCAGGCACTACCTCTATTCAGAGGTTGTGCTACGGGTTCCTGGATAGATGACGTGAAAACTATGTATATCTTTTAAAAACGCGAATAATGAGTCAAGTTTAAAAACAGGTTCCCTACCGATGAACATAGCTGGGTGTAATGGTAATTGTTGTCGGTAGGGTAATGTAAAATGTTTTCTTCGTAGTGTGTCTAATTCTGTACATTGTATTAAAATGTGAAGCACGGTGAGTGGTTCACCACATTTTTCGCACATGGGTGGTTCACCACCGGATAGAAGGTGTGAGTGTGTACTGTTCTTAGCCTTGTGAGTATTACTTCTGTGTGGCGTGATTTCGATACTGGCGGCCAATCACCCAGATGTGGCTTGATAACATGTAGTTTGTTTAGTGTGTGTGTGTCCCATGTGTTTTGCCAATAAGCCCTGAGCTTGCTTTTAATGAAAGGTTTTAAGTCCAGTGGAGGAACGGAAATGAGTGTATTGGCGGCAGCATTTTCATGGGCGGACGCAGCTAGCTGGTCCGCCAACACGTTGCCTTGGATCTCGCGGTGCCCTGGTACCCAGCACACTACGACGCGCTGTTTGAGTGCGCAGACTGTGCATAGGAGTGAGTATAGGGAGACGAGGACAGGGTTTTTATGTTTTTTCGGAGTTTTCAGGGCTGTTACCACGCTTAGGGAATCGGTGAATATTACTGCGCTTGGAAGTTTTAATTGTTTTATGTATTTGACGGCCGCCAGTATGGCATATGCTTCTGCTGTGAAGATGCTCGTATTCGGGTGCAGAACGCCGGCATCGGAAAAAGATGGACCAACAGCTGCGTAAGAGACAGGAGTATTGGACTTTGAGGCATCGGTAAAGAATTCTGGGCAACTGTATTTGTGCTGTAGTTCGAGGAAGTATGTACGGATGTGTGCTATAGGGGCGTGTTTCGTAACTTCCACGAAGGATACATCACATTCTATGAGCTGCCACTGCCACGGCGGGAGATGAGCGGCAGGAGCCATCAAGTAGTGTTCAAGGAGCGGCACACACATTTCCTCAGCTAGGCTCCTCACGAGAAGTGAGTAGGGCAGTCTTACCGAAGGACGGTTGTAAAAAAGGACAGAGCTGGACAAGTCATTAATTGTGGAGTGTGACGGGTGTTCTTTGTCTGCGTTCACTTTGAGATAATATAAAAAGGACATGTAAGATCGCTGCAGGTGGAGCGACCACTCGTTTGATTCGACGTAGAGGCTTTCCACGGGGCTGGTACGAAAAGCACCCGTAGAAAGACGAATGCCCAAGTGGTGGACCGGGTCGAGCATCTTCAACGCGCTTGGTGTCGCAGACTGATAGATTATCGCCCCATAATCTAGACGCGTGCGTATGAGGCTTTTATAGATATTCAACAGACACTTCTTGTCACTACCCCACGCAGTGCGTGACAATACCTTTAGAATGTTCATGGTTTTTATGCACTTGTTCTTTATATACTTTATGTGTGATGTGAAGGTAAGTTTCGCGTCTAAAATTACACCAAGGAATGTATGCTCTGTTTTTTACAGGTAGCCGCTGGCCGTGCAGCTCAATGTCCGGGTCAGGATGGAGGCCTCTCTTTCTTGAGAATAAGACGCATGTGCTTTTTTGCGGGTTGAGGCTGAACCCGTTCTCTACTGCCCATTTAGTTACCTTGTTCAAACCAAGTTGAACCTGCCGCTCGCACATTGTAAGATTGCAAGATTTAAAACCGATTTGCACGTCATCGACGTATGTGCAATAAAACATGTTACGCGGGATGCACAGACGCAAGGAGTTCATTTTGATAATAAAAAGTGTACAACTCAGTACGCCACCTTGCGGCACTCCTGTTTCTTGGACAAATGTTCGGGACAAGACGTTGCCTACTCGAACACGGAATGTTCAATTGGACAGGTAGCTTTCAATTATAGTCAGCATCCTACCTCGTACACCTAAATGTGAGAGGTCTCGTAGTATGCCAAAGCGCCATGTGGTGTCGTAAGCCTTTTCCATATCGAGGAACACCGAAAGAAAGAATTGGTTGCGGACAAAAGCGTCGCGAATTTGTGCCTCGATACGTACAAGATGGTCAGAGGTAGATCTGCCCTCTCGAAAACCGCACTGGTATGGGTCAAGTGAGTTGCTGGCTTCGAGGAAATGTAGGAGCCGCCGATTTATCATTTTTTCAAAAACCTTGCACAGACAACTTGTTAGGGCTATTGGCCTGTAACTGGAAACTGAGGATGGGTCCTTACCCTGCTTCAGAATCGGAATTATGATGGCTTCTTTCCAGGCCGAGCGGATCTCGCCGGAAAACCAAACAGCATTGTAGAGGGAAAGGAGGGTTTTTTGGGTTTCAGAAGGCAGGTGTTTCAATATTTCATATACAACACGGTCGGAACCTGGGGCGGATTTATTGCATGAGTTCAGCGATGCCTGTAGCTCAGCTAAGCCGAAAGGTTCATTGTATGCTTCCTCGTGTTTTGTGGATTTGCGCTCTAGTTTCTGTTTTTCGATTTTTGTTTTGTGTCGCTGGAAAGCTTCCGTGTAGTGTGACGAGCTCGACACCTGTTCGAAGTGTGCACCTAGGAAGTTCGCCTGGTCTTCCAAGCTGTCGCCTTGTGTGTTTACTAGAGGAAGTGAATGTGCTTGTCGGCCTCCTACCCTGCTAACCATGTTCCAGACTTTGGCCTCCTGTGTATATGAATTAATTCCCGATAAAAATTTCTGCCAACTTTCCCTTCTTGCCTGTCGGCGCGTTCTCCTGCCTTGGGACTTTATGTTCTTGAAACTGTCTAGATTCTCGGCTGTGGGAGAGTCCCGAAGCAGCCTCCATGCTTTATTTTGTTTTTTGCGCGCAATTCTACACTCATTGCTCCACCACGGCACACGTCTTTTGATGATGATATGTGGGATTTAATGGCGCAAGGGCCATGCTTGGCCAAAGAGCGCCATGAAAAATGTCAAAAAAATAACAATGCTTTGAAAGAGATGTGAGCTATGATGTTGTTACGCGGCTGTATAGGGGCCTAAAATTCCACGCCCTAGGGCGGGTAAAACATATAGTTATTAAAATTATGAGAGTGACGTGATGTATGCAGTGAGAATGAATGACAAGGGGTCGTGATAATGGGACTATACAGAAATGGCGAGAGCACGAATGCCTCGGCAACAGCCCTTGTGTCCAAGGGCCGCGAGGCAGGTGCTGTTTTAATGTAGTCACCGCAGCATCAACCTCTTCTCAGAGGTCGTGCTATGGGTTGCCAGAGAAGATGACGTGAAAACTATTTACATCTCTTAAAAACGCGAACAATGATTCGTATTTAAAAAGCGGTTCCCTACCTATGAACATGGATGGATGCAATGGTATTTGATGCCGGTAGGGAAACGGAAAATGTTTTCTTCTTATAGCATCTAATTCCTTGCATTGTATTAAAATGTGTAGTACAGTGAGTGGCTCACTGCATCTATCACACACAGGTGGATCACCACCGGACAAGAGGTATGCATGTGTACTGTGGGTGTGTCCTATTTGTAGCCTCCTAAGTGTTACTTGTGTGTGCCGTGACTTGGATACTGGTGGCCAAATTCCAAGATTCGGCTTAATAAGATGTAGCTTGTTTTGAGTTTGTCTGTCCCACGAGCGCTGCCAATAAGCCCTGAGCTTCTGCTTTAGGAAGGGTTTAAGGTCTAGTGCAGGGACAGTATTTGATGTATTGGTGGCAACGTTGTCGTGGGCAGAGGCAGCTAGTTGGTCCGCCAAAACATTTCCCCCGATATCGCGGTGCCCTGGCACCCAGCACACCACAACATGTTGTTTGAGTGTGTGTAGCGTGCATAAAAGGGAGTAAAGCGACACAAGGACAGGGTTTTTATGTTTTTTCAAAGTTTTCAATGCTTTTACGACGCTCAGAGAATCCGTGTATATGACTGCACGTATTAATTTTAATTCCTTAATGTGTTTAACGGCTACAAGTATCGCGTAAGCTTCTGCCGTGAAGATACTTGAATTGGGGTGCAGAATGCCAGAGTGGGAAAAAGATGGACCAAGGGCTGCGTAAGACACAGAAGTATTGGACTTTGAGGCGTCTGTAAAGAACTCTGGACAAGTGTATTTGTGCTGTAGTTCGAGGAAGTATGTATGGATATGGGCAATAGGAGCGTGTTTCGTTACTTCCACGAAAGATACATCGCAATCTACAAGTTGCCACCGCCACGGCGATAGTTGTGGAGCGGGAGCCATTAGACAGTGTTCGAAAAGTGGCACACCCGTTTCTTCAGCTGAGCCCCTCACGCGAAGCGAGTAGGGCTGTCTCACCGAAGGACGGTGGTCAAAAAGGGCAGAACTAGATAAATCATTAATTGTGGGGTGTGAGGGGTGTTCCTTGTCTGCGTTCACTTTGAGATAATATAAAAAGGACATGTAAGATCGCTGCAGGTGGAGCGACCACTCGTTTGATTCGACGTAGAGGCTTTCCACGGGGCTGGTGCGAAAAGCACCCGTAGAAAGACGAATGCCCGAGTGGTGGACGGAGTCAAGCATCTTCAACGCGCTTGGTGTCGCAGAGTGATAAATTATCGCCCCATAATCTAGACGCGTGCGTATGAGGCTTTATAGAGATTCAACAGGCACTTCTTGTCACTACCCCACGTCGTGCGGGACAATACCTTTAGAATGTTCATGGTTTTTATGCACTTGTTCTTTATATACTTTATGTGTGATATGAAGGTAAGTTTCGCGTCTAAAATTACACCAAGGAATTTATGCTCCGTTTTGACAGGTAGCCGCTCGCCGTGCAGGTCAATGTCCGGGTCAGGATGGACGCCTCTCTTTCTTGAGAATAAGACGCAAGTGCTTTTTTGCGGGTTGAGGCTGAACCCGTTCTCATCTGCCCATTTATAGTCGGTGACAAGCTAAGAATAAAAAGTAAAGTGTACCGCTGTCCATTTGTATTATACGCGTCCAACTACGGCCGCTCTTTACTATGACGTAACGGTTAAGACGAACCAATTAAAAATGAAACATGGCGCCGTTCGCGACGAGAGGCGAGGTGCCGCTGCACCGAGGCCGAGAGGCGTAAATTCAGTTTTCCTGAGTTTCCTGTGGTGTTTGTTTCTTCCAGAAGAAGCTCTTTTCTACTGTTACCCGCACGTACTCAGCATAATCCTCGGCGGTCATCATTCGAAGAAGTAGAAGCTTGTGATTGTGCCGCGTTTAAAGTGCACCGAAGCGGCAGCAGCTCGGAGTGCTTGACAACGCTTTATCGCGTTCCGTCGTTTCGACAGCGTGAGTAGCAACACGGCGTTTGTTCCCTCCATCGCTCGGATACACCAAGCGTATCGCCTGATGGTCACCACACTCGGCGATTGTCGTCGCGTTCATTCGTGCGCAGTGAGGTGAAGGTGAAGTTGGAATGTGCGCGTCTGTGTATGATTTACCGCCCGCAAAAGCCATGGCATTAGCGTTGCCACATGTGCGTGTGTGTGTGCGTGTTAGAGCTCGCAACGTGGGAATTTTGGTGGTCTTTTGTGACGTGCGCTGTACTCTGCGCAGTGAAGCGTGAGAGGAAGAAAGCGACCAACATAACCCGTTAGCGCAACACAGTGCGAAAGCAAACAAACCAGGCGTGGTGAATATGCTGTGGTGTGTGCATTATAAAGAAAATTGTGGTGATCCGGTGCGTGTGTGATTACGTGACGTGTGCCTATTGGCGTGGCTGCGTTGTGTTAACGGAATTCAGTTCCACCAGCCCATTATGATGTGCTAGGTTGAAGTGTCCATTGCGTAAGTCCTTGTTGCATGCTCGATGGACGAACACCGCAGCTTAATGTAGCAGTTCAAGATAAGTTGCCTTACAGCACTGCCGAGGATGTTGCCCCTCTGGTGTTTTTTGAAATACCGGAGTGGCGTTGGCGGCGAGTCGTCTGCAGGAACTTCATCAGAATGAGAGTCGCGTTCCTATGTCACCTCGTCGGGATCCATAGCGGAAAAGAGGGGCCGCGTCGGCAGACGCAGGCAACTTTCGGATATGCATGCGTTCAGTATTGGCTGCGGCCCGTAGACAGCCGAATACACCTGACGCGCGTAGCGTTTGTGGGCACATTCCTATATGATAGCACATGGTAACAGCAGGCAATAGAGCGGCAAAGACCGCACAGACGAGCCGTCCGCATGACGCCCAAGTGTCTGCAATGACTGTGCTGACTGGAGGTTCTTGTCTGCCACTGCAGTGATGCTTGTATACGGATGATACAGATGATTGTATACGGACGATAAGCAAATAAATGTCGGCGTGGCCATTGGCTCCGCATGTGACCACTTATTTGTGTGCCAGTATGACTTTCTCCCCACCCAACATGTCACGATAGGCTCTTTCAGATAGGCAATAATCCCCCTCTAAAGCCGGCACCGCGTTGCACTGCCTCTTGTAGGGAGAAGCTTTCAGGGGACGTCACTTCATAAATAGCAGCTGCCCGCCATCGTCACGTTTAAAAATATGCGCGTCACATTTATGCCCGGATAGCGCAACGCGGTCACGAATAAACCTATCTCCACGGAGGCTCCCACTTAAAGCGCGCGGATTTACCCGGCAAATCCGCATGTGTTCGATACAAACAGGTAATAAATTGGCGCGGGGTTAGGCGGAGTGGGGGGGGGGGGGGGGGCAGAAAACTTTCTTGCCTGACGATCGGCATTAATATATATATATATATATATATATATATATATATATATATATATATATATATATATATATATATATATATATATATATATACATATATACCTTCGCACAGACACACATTCATAGAAGGCAGGAGCCCCTGTTCCATCAAAACTGGGCCCCGCTTTAAAAACAGTTGAATGTTCAAGGGCTGAAAGGGTCATGACAACGCCTGTGCAAATTGTCGGAGGGAGAAACAATCCACGTAAAGTTTTCAGTCACCGCCACTTTAGCCGCGTACATCGCATTGGCGTGAACGTAACAGCAACGTATGTAATGACCCCCAACACTTAAACAGCTTGTGCACTGCGCGCTTTTATTTCATTGAAACAAGACGTCAAATGAAGCCCTGGCGTTTACCTCAAACACGATGACAGGCACGGCGACTCGAGACGCAAATGTGGTATTTACGCCAACACAAAAATTTAAATTCGCGAAGGCAATCTTAGACCACTTCGGCATACTTCGCTTTGAGTCACAGTTGCCATAGTTACAGCAAACTGCACAAAGCTGGCGGTGAGAGTTTCGTAAAAAAATTACGAACGACCTTAATAAATGTGATTAATGTCCTTGTTTCGTTTTGTGAAACTGTAAAAAACGATTCCTTTATTTAAAATTTTACGTTTAATGTGCCATTCTTTGCTTTAATACCACAACGGATACTGCGCAGAAACAGCGCCTTTGAGATGTACATTACCTCTTCATAGATTCCGAGATGACCGCGGCGGGGGGTGCGATTTAAATAACAGATATAATGTTAAGCTGACGCCAAACTCCGTGCCTCCATATTGGTTTTAATCTAACTTTGCTTTCTTGATTTCAACATCAGCGCAGCATTGCCAAATAACGTTTCTATGCATGAAAATCACTGCGATTGTTTAAGAACTACGTCGTTTGTAGCGCGGACGCACGCAAAATATGAGCAATGCGGCCTCGTGGGCGGAGCCTATATTTATTTTTAGGCTGTCACCGACTATAGTTACCTTTTTCAAACCAAGTTGAACCTGCCGCTCGCACATTGTAAGATTGCAAGATTTAAATCCAATTTGCACGTCATCGACATATGTGCAATAAAACATGTTACGCGGGATCCACAGACGCAAGGAGTTCATTTTGATAATAAAAAGTGTACAACTCAGTACGCCACCTTGCGGCACTCCTGTTTCTTGGACAAATGTTCGGGACAAGACGTTGCCTACTCGAACAAGGAATGTTCGATTGGACAGGTAGCTTTCAATTATAGTCAGCATCCTACCTCGTACACCTAAATGTGAGAGGTCTCGTAGTATGCCAAAGCGCCATGTGGTGTCGTAAGCCTTTTCCATATCGAGGAACACCGAAAGAAAGAATTGGTTGTGGACAAAAGCGTCGCGAATTTGTGCCTCGATACGTACAAGATGGTCAGAGGTAGATCTGCCCTCTCGAAAACCGCACTGGTATGGGTCAAGTGAGTTGCTGGCTTCGAGGAAATGTAGGAGCCGCCGATTTATCATTTTTTCAAAAACCTTGCACAGACAACTTGTTAGGGCTATTGGCCTGTAACTGGAAACTGAGGATGGGTCCTTACCCTGCTTCAGAATCGGAATTATGATGGCTTCTTTCCAGGCCGAGGGGATCTCGCCGGAAAACCAAACAGCATTGTAGAGGGAAAGGAGGGTTTTTTGGGTTTCAGAAGGCAGGTGTTTCAATATTTCATATACAACACGGTCGGAACCTGGGGCGGATTTATTGCATGAGTTCAGCGATGCCTGTAGCTCAGCTAAGCCGAAAGGTTCATTGTATGCTTCCTCGTGTTTTGTGGATTTGCGCTCTAGTTTCTGTTTTTCGATTTTTGTTTTGTGTCGCTGGAAAGCTTCCGTGTAGTGTGACGAGCTCGACACCTGTTCGAAGTGTGCACCTAGGAAGTTCGCCTGGTCTTCCAAGCTGTCGCCTTGTGTGTTTACTAGAGGAAGTGAATGTGCTTGTCGGCCTCCTACCCTGCTAACCATGTTCCAGACTTTGGCCTCCTGTGTATGTGAATTAATTCCCGATAAAAATTTCTACCAACTTTCCCTTCTTGCCTGTCGGCGCGTTCTCCTGCCTTGGGACTTTATGTTCTTGAAACTGTCTAGATTCTCGGCTGTGGGAAAGTCCCGAAGCAGCCTCCATGCTTTATTTTGTTTTTTGCGCGCATTTCTACACTCATTGCTCCACCACGGCACACGTCTTTTGCCGGGCAGTCCAGATGTTTGTGGGATACACTTAATTGCAGCATCAATCAAAAAAGCAGTAAAGTATTGTACAGCTTCGTCCATGCTTAAAGCACACATGTCGGTCCAACTTAAGCGAGCCATTTTACAAAACTGTTCCCAATCGGCTTTCTCAAGGTTCCATTTGGGAACCTGTGGAAGACATTCATTAGTAATTGGTGCACTCAGAACTATCGGAAAGTGGTCACTTCCGTAAGGATTATTAACGACTTTCCAATTGAGTAAGGGTAGAAGTGATGGGGATGTAATGCTGAGATCTATGGACGAGTAGGTGTTGTTGGCGAGGCTATAATATGTTGGCTGTTTTTGATTGAAGAGACACGCTCCGGAAGAGAAAAGGAACTGTTCGATGAGACGACCTCGCGCGTCGCAGCGAGAGTCACCCCATAGGCCACTATGTGCATTAAAGTCTCCAAGTACCAGATAAGGTTCCGGAAGTTCATCTATTAAGGACTGGAATTCATGTTTTTGAAGGTGGTGGTGTGGAGGTATGTAGAGAGAGCAAATGGTGACGAGTTTGTTCAAAAGAACCGCTCGAACAGCCACTGCCTCTAGGGACGTTTGAAGTGGTAAATGTGTGCACGCTACTCCTTGATTAACTATAACAGCTACACCACCAGATGACGCCACGGCGTCATCCCGGTCCTTTCTGAAAATAATGTGACTGCGTAGAAAGTTGGTGTGTTTTGATTTTAAGTGTGTTTCTTGTACACACAGCACTTTTGGTGTATGTTTGTGTAATAGTTCTTGGATATCGTCGAGGTTTCTAAGAAGACCTCTCACGTTCCACTGTATAATTTGTGTATCCATTTTTGAGTGTAAATTAGTGCTGTGTGTACTGGAAGAACTATTGCCTTATGTCACAGAGCCCTTTCCAGGCCCTGTGATGCGGGCTTTTTCTTTTTTGGCGCGCTCCAACGAGCTGCGCCGTTCCTTCGGCGCTTGAGACGCCGTTGGACTTGCCATTGTATCCATCACCTCGGCAGAGGCGCTGGATGCCCGCTCGCGGCTAACGCGCACGGGTGTCAGAGTTTTGGGGCTTTCTGCCTGAGCAGAAGGCCCTGGGCCTGTAGAGCCGGAGGCCTGCATGCCCTTTTGTTGCGCAGCAGCACAGGCTGCTTCCGCTGAGGGGGCGGATGGCGCTGCCGCCCGTCCACTTTGCGTGGTACGCGCGGCCGCCACGAACCTCTGTGGCACTGCCCCCTTGCGTGCCACGTCCGCGAATGAAGGTCCCTGTGCAAAAGAAAGGCGTTTTCGCGCCTCCCTAAAGGAAATGTTTTCTGTGACCTTGAGTGTGACTACTTCTTTTTCTTTTTTCCACGAAGGACATGCACGAGAGTAGGCGGGGTGCCCACCGTCGCAGTTTGCACAGTGTGGAGATTCGACACAGTTGTCAGCAGGGTGTTCGTGTGACTGCACTTGGCACAGGTTTGTCGGCCACGGCAACTCTGAGAGCCGTGACCAAAACGCTGGCACTTGAAGCAGCGTCTCGGGTTCGGGATGTAGGGTCTCACCTTTAGTTTCAAGTATCCTGTTTCGACATGTTCTGGCAGTGTGCTTGTGGCAAATGTGAGAATGAGGTGTTTTGTCTGGATTCTTATCGTCACGCCTGATTTTAATTCTCTGCACATTGATCACATGCTGGTCGTCCAGCCCTCGAGGAGTTCACTTTCAGTCAGGTCGATCAAGTCTTGGTCTGACCCACACCTCGCGAGCTGTTCAGAAAGCGATGCGGGTGACTGAGACAGTGTGGTTCCCAACGAAACAAGTTTGGACAGTTTTTCATATATTTTGCTTTTCTTTACTTCAAGGAGAAGGTCTCCGCTAGCCATTCTAGTTGCCTGGTAACCGTGGCCGAGAGTTTCGGTGAGGCATTTGGACACAACAAGGAGATATTGTTCTGGCATTCTTTTCGAGTGTTTGGCAGTGGATGACGTGGAAGCGTGGAAAGATTTCTTTTGGTTTCAGCAAGGCATTCAAAGTGTCTTCGGTGCGCCCTCTCTTTGTGACAGGGCGATCGTTCAGTCTTGGGAAGGAGATTGAGGCCATAGATTGTGTATAATTTCGGCAGCCATGTCAGCCGCCCACCATGGAGCCCAACATGGGGACGCAACAGCACTTATAGTGATATAAGGCATGCCAACGCCAGCTGTACACAGCTACTATAACCAAATATATTGTGCCCAAGGGAGGGCACATACACAAGGTTAACCCTCGCCGCCAAGAAAAAAAGGAAGTGAATGGAAGAGAGGAGAGGACAGAAAAGATGCAAAGTGAGAGGGATAGACGAAGATGTGAGGGGAGAGAGAGACAGGAAAATTGTTGTTGTTATATGGTATTTTTTGGCACAAGGGCCAGTGGTGGCCAAAGAGTGCCAGGTCATGGTATGGGATGTGATCAATGAGGATGATGATTAGTGGTGCTTTGTGGCGCAAGGGCCATGGGTGGCCAAAGAGCGCCATGTCTTTTGTGTGGTGTTGGCGATGACCAATGATTTCGATGACAGGGTGTATTATGGCTGTATAGCGGCCTAAAATCACGCGCTATAAATAAGCGCAAAAGGGGTGTATAGAGTATAAAATTATGGCAGTGACAAGTGATGTGATCTATGGGTGTGGATTGAATGACGAGTGAATATGGTATTTACAAGTGAGTAGCGGGAAAACAGCACGAATGCCTCCTCAAGGCCTTTGAGCCCAAAGGCCGGGAGGCAGGTGCTTCCTTTGATAGAGTTACCGCAGCAGCGGTCTCAGTCATGAGGCCGCGCTACGTGCGCCTGGAAAAATAACGTTGAAGTTATGGGCATCTTTTAGAAATTCGAAGAGAGACTGATATTTAAAAATGGGTTCTCTGCCAATGACCATAGCAGGATGAAGTGGGAACTGCAGGTATGCAGATGAAAAATGCTTTCTCCTGAGAGCGTCTAGTTCCGTGCATTGTATTAGGGTGTGAAGTACGGTTAAAGGATCGCCACAGTAGTCGCACAGAGGTGGATTGCCTCCGGACAAAAGGTATGAATGTGTACAGTATGTGTGGCCAATCCTAAGTCTGCAGAGTGTAACTTCTGTGTGGCGTGACTTTGATACTGGTGTCCAAATACCTAGTTGCGGCTTGATAACATGCAGTTTATTTTGTGTGTTCCTATCCCATGTGCTCTGCCAAAAGGCCCTGATCTTTCTTTTGAGGAATGGTTTTAAGTCTAGTGGAGGGATAGCTACAGACGTATTGGGACTGTTTTCGTGGGCGGATGCTGCTAGCTGATCCGCCAACACGTTGCCTTGTATCTCGCGGTGCCCTGGCACCCAGCACACTACAACATGTTGTTTAAGAGAGTAGATCGTGCATAAAATAGAATAGAGCGAGACAAGGACCGGATTTGTGTGTTTTGTCACAGTTTTTAAAGCTTTCACTACACTTAATGAATCCGTGTATATCACTGCCTTTTGTAGTTTTAATTGCTTTATGTGTTTAACTGCCGCAAGTATCGCGTAAGCCTCTGCCGTGAAGATACTGGAATCAGGGTGCAGAATACCGGAATCGGAAAAGGATGGACCAACGGCTGCGTATGACACAGAAGTGTTAGACTTTGAGGCATCTGTAAAGAATTCAGGGTGTGGGTACTTGTATTGTAATTCGAGGAAGTGTGTACGGATATGTGCAAGTGGCGCATGCTTGGTAACTTCGACGAAAGAAACATCGCAATCTATAAGCTGCCACTGCCACGGCGGGAGATAGGCAGCGGGAGCCATTAGACAGTGTTCGAGAAGTGGCACACCCATTTCTTCAGCTAGTCCCCTCACACGAAGTGAGTACGGCTGTCTCATCGAGGGACGGTTGTGAAAAAGTTCAGAAGCAGACAACTCATTGATTGTAGTGTGTGAGGGGTGTTCGTTGTTTGCGTTCACTTTGAGGAAGTATACAAAAGATAGGTAAGATCTCTGAAGCTGTAGCGACCATTCGTCCGATTCGACGTAGAGGCTTTCCACGGGGCTGGTGCGAAAGGCGCCCGTAGAAAGACGAATGCCCAAATGGTGGACTGGGTCAAGCATCTTCATGGCACTTGGTGTCGCAGAGTGATAGATTATCGCCCCGTAATCTAGGCGCGTGCGTACAAGGCTTTTATAAAGGTTCATCAGGCACTTCCTGTCACTGCCCCACATAGTGCGTGACAACACTTTTAGAATATTCATAGTTTTAATGCACTTGTTTTTTATGTACTTAATGCGCGGTATGAACGTAAGTTTTGTGTCTAGAATTAGCCCTAGGAACTTGTGCTCTGTTTTTACCAACAGACGCTGACCATGTAGGTCAATGTCTGGATCGGGAGAAAAGCCTCTTTTTCTGGAGAATAAGACGCAAGTGCTTTTTTGTGCATTCAGCGTAAACCCGTCCTCGTCTGCCCATTTAGAGACCTTGTTCAAGCCCAGCTGGACCTGCCGCTCACACATTGAAAGGTTGCACGACTTATAGCCGATCTGCACGTCGTCCACATATGTGCAATAAAACATGTTCCGTGGGATGTACAGACGTAGCGAATTCATTTTTATAATAAAAAGTGTGCAACTCAGGACACCACCTTGCGGCACTCCAGTTTCCTGGACAAATATTCTGGACAAGACATTACCCACTCGAACACGGAACGTGCGATTGGACAAATAGCTTTCGATTATGGTCAGCATCTTTCCTCGGACACCTAAGTGTGAGAGGTCTCGCAGTATGCCAAACCGCCATGTGGTGTCGTAAGCCTTTTCCATATCGAGGAACACCGAAAGAAAGAATTGCTTGTGGACAAAAGCGTCGCGAATTTGTGCCTCGATACGGATAAGGTGGTCAGAGGTAGATCTACCCTCTCGAAAACCGCACTGGTATGGGTCGAGTGATTTGTTTGCTTCGAGGAAATGTATAAGTCGGCGGTTTATCATCTTTTCAAAAAGTTTACACAGGCAGCTTGTTAGTGCAATGGGCCTGTAGCTCGTAACGGAAGATGGGTCTTTGCCCTGTTTTAAAATCGGAATAATAATGGCTTCCTTCCAGGCCGAGGGGATCTCGCCGGAAGACCAAACAGCATTATACAGTGAGAGGAGGGTTTTTTGAGTTTCAGATGGCAGGTGTTTCAACATTTCATACACAACACGGTCGGAGCCTGGGGCGGAATTATTGCAGCAGTTAAGCAATGCTTGTAGCTCAGCAATGCAGAAAGGTTCATTGTATGCTTCGTGTTTTGTGGATTTGCGCTCTAATTTCTGTTTTTCGATTCTTGTTTTGTATCTTTGGAAAGCTTCACTATAGTGCGACGAGCTCGACACCTGTTCGAAGTGTGCACCTAGGAAGTTCGCCTGGTCTTCCAAGCTGTCGCCTTGTGTGTTTACTAGAGGAAGTGAATGTGCTTGTCGGCCTGCTACCCTGCTAACCATGTTCCAGACTTTGGCCTCCTGTGTATATGAATTAATGCGCGATAAAAACTTCTGCCAACTTTCCCTTCTGGCCTGTCGGCGCGTTCTCCTGCCTTGGGACTTTATGTTCTTAAAACTGTCCAGATTCTCAGCTGTCGGGGAGTCCCGAAGCAGCCTCCATGCCTTGTTTTGTTTTTTGCGCGCGTTTCGGCACTCAGTGTTCCACCACGGCACACGTCTTTTGCCGGGCAGTCCACTTGTTTGTGGTATACACTTAGTTGCAGCATCAATCAAAAAAGCAGTAAAATATTCTACAGCTTCATCCATGCTTAAAGCACACATGTCGTTCCAACTTAGGAGAGCCACTTTACGAAAATGTTCCCAATCTGCTTTGTCAATTTGCCATTTGGGAACCTGTGGAGGACATTCATTTACTATTGGTGTGCTGAGAACTACAGGAAAGTGATCACTTCCGTAAGGGTTATTAATGACTTTCCATTTGAGTAGGGGTAGAAGTGATGGAGATGTGATGCTGAGGTCTATGGCCGAGTAGGTATTGTTGGCGAGGCTATAATATGTTGGCTCTTTTTGATTCAAGACATGCGTCGGAAGAGAAAAGGAAATGTTCAATAAGACGACCTCGCGCATCGCAGCGAGAATCACCCCATAGACAGCTATGTGCATTAAAGTCCCCAAGTACCAGATACGGTTCTGGAAGTTCATCTATTAATGACTGGAATTCATGTTTCTGAAGGTGGTAGTGTGGAGGTATGTAGATAGAGCATATGGTGACGAGTTTGTTCAAAAGAACCGCTCGAACAGCCACTGCCTCGAGGGACGTTTGTAGTGGTAAACGTGTGCATGCTACTCCTTCATTAACTATAACGGCTACGCCACCAGATGACGCCACAGCATCATCCCGGTCCTTTCGGAATATGACATATTGGCGTAGAAAATTCGTGTTTTTGGATTTTAAATGTCTTTCTTGTACACACAGCACTTTTGGTGAGTGTTCGTGTAGCAACTCTTGGATATCGTCAAGGTTTCTTAGAAGACCTCTAACGTTCCATTGTATAATTTGTGTGTCCATTTTGAGTGTAAGTTAGTGCTGTGTGTACTGGAAGAACTATTGCCTTAAGTCACAGAGCCCTTTCCAGGCCCTGTGATGCGGGCTTTTTCTTTTTTGGCGCGCTCCAAGGAGCTACGCCGTTCCTTCGGCGCTTGAGACGCCGTTGGGCTTGCCGTTGTTTCCATCGCCTCGGCAGAGGCGCTGGATGCCCGCTCGCGGCTTACGCGCACGGGTGTCAGAGGTTTGAGGCTTTCTGCCTGAGCAGAAGGCCCTGGGCCTGCAGATCCAGAGGCCTGCGTGCCCTTTGGTTGCGGAGCAGCATGGGCTGCTTCCGCTGAGGGGGCGGATGGCGCTACCGCCCGTCCACTGTGCGTGGTACGCGCGGCCGCCGCGAACTTTTGTGGCACTGCCCCCGTGCGTGCCACATCCGCGTACGAATGACCCTGTGCAAAAGAAAGGCGTTTGCGCGCCTCCCTAAAAGATATGTTTTCTGTGACCTTGAGTGTGATTATTTCCTTTTCCTTTTTCCACGAAGGACATGTGCGAGAGTAGGCGGGGTGCCCACCGTCGCAGTTTGCGCAGTGTGGGGTTTCGACACAGTTGTCAGCAGGGTGTTCGTGTGAACTGCACTTGGCACAGGTTTGACGGCCACGGCAACTCTGAGAGCCGTGACCGAAACGCTGGCACTTAAAGCAACGGCGCGGGTTGGGGATGTAGGGTCTGACCTTAAGTTTCAAGTATCCTGTTGCGACATGTTCTGGTAGGGTGCTTGTGCCAAATGTGAGGATTAGGTGCTTTGTCAAGATTTCTTTGTCGTCGCGCCTGATTTTGATCCGCTGGACATTTATCACATGTTGTTCACTCCAGCCCTCGAGGAGCTCCGCTTCTGTCAGGTCGAGAAGGTCTTGATCTGATACCACACCTCGCGAGCTGTTGAGAAAACGATGCTGGGTGATTGAGACAGGTGTGTTTCCCAAAGAAACAAGTTTAGACAGTTTTTCGTATTGGGTTTTGCTTTGAACTTCAAGGAGAAGGTCTCCGCTAGCCATTCTAGTTGCTTGGTAACCATGGCCCAAAGTTTCAGTAAGGCATTTTGACACAACGAAGGGAGAGATTGATCTGGCATTCTTATCGAGAGTTTCACAGTGGATGACGTGGAATCGCGGGAAAATTTCATTTGGCTTTAAGAATAGGTTGACTGTATCTTCGGTGCGTCCCCTCTTTGTGCGAGGACGATCATTGAGTCTGGGAAAGGAAGTGGAGGCCATAAGATAAGTGTATTTTCGGCAGCCATGCCAGCCGCCCACCATGGAGCCCAACATGGGGACGCGACAGCACTTATGTTTATATAAGGCATGCCAACGCCAGCTGTACACAGCCACTATAACCAAATATAATGTGCCCAAGAGAGGGCACACACACAAGGTTAACCCTCGCCGCCAGGAAAAGTGGAAGTAAATGGAAGAGAGGAGAGGACAGAAAAGATGCAAAGTGAGAGAGAAAGACGAAGATGTGAGAGGAGAGAGAGACAGGAAAAGGCGACTGCCGATTTCCCCTGGGTGGGTCAGCCCAGGGGTGCCGTCTATGTGAAGCCGGGGCCAAAGGGGTGTGTTGCCTCTGCCGGGGGGCCTTAAAGGTCCAATCACCCGGCGTCGGCTCAACCCCCAGGATCCCCTTTTCCCCGGACACGGCAATGCCACGCACGGCTAGGCGTGGGAGGGGGTCGAAACCCCTCCGTTAGCTCGGGTCCGTGGTGAGAGACAGGAAAAGGCGACTGCCGATTTCCCCTGGGTGGGTCAGCCCAGGGGTGCCGTCTACGTGAAGCCGGGGCCAAAGAGGTGTGTTGCCTCTGCCGGGGGGCCTTAAAGGTCCAATCGCCCGGCGTCGGCTCAACCCCCAGGATCCCCTTTTCCCCGGACACGGCAAAGCCACGCACGGCTAGGCGTGGGAGGGGGTCGAAACCCCCCCGTTAGCTCGGGTCCGTGGTGTCGCTACACACCAAACGCCTGCTTCCACAGACGCCCCTGCGGGGGCGGATGACTATGCGCTGTACGTTCGTAACATTTTGGCCCTTCCAGCCTTCGAGGAGCTCGGCTTCAGACAAGTAGATAAGATCTTATTATTAATACGTTTTATTGGCGCAAGGGCATCTAAGGCCAAAGAGCGCCAGTACAAGTGTCATAGTTTCAGTTTAGTTATTTAAAATCACTGGTTATTATAATTGCTGTACAAGGGCATATCTATAAAACATATATAACTACGGTGTCCTAAAATGAATATCTATTCCATTACCAGGCCTTGATATCGTTCGCTGCAGGTTCTCACGGTAAATGAGTCAGCAAGGTCCAAGTACCTCACTGCCGAATTCTTGCCTGCGCAAGAACTGCGAGGGCTCGGACGTATTTCGACACGCACGGCAACAGGCTGTACCTCACATGTGAGGCCCAGCCTGGTGACTAGGATGGAATGATACCGTTTCTAAAAACTTGATTTTCTCTAGGTATTTAAGAAGTCGCTTATGGTTAAACATTGGGTCGAGTGATAAGAATAGCGCGGGATGAGGTGGAATATGATTGCGGTAAAGTTCCCTAAAATGGGTCAGTCGCTCTTGGTGAAGCGCGGGACATTCAATTAGGACATGCAGAATGGTTAGATTCTCTGCACAGTGTATGCAAGTCGGTGGATCACTGCCTGTCAGGAGGTGTTTATGTGTGGCATAGGTGTGGCCTATCCTGAGCCGTGCTAGGGTGACTTCGGTGAATCTGTTCAGTTTTTGTGGGATAGGTTTTGTTATTTGCGGTATTACTAGATGGAGCTTGTTGTCGACTTGTTTGTCCCATTCAGCTTGCCAGTGTCTACGTAGCGCTCTCCGTACAACAGGTTTTAGGTCCACACCAGGAACAGAATTTACATCTATAGTGTGCCGACTAGCTGCTTCTCGGGCATTCTTGTCCACTATTTCATTGCCTGCGATCCCAGAGTGACCTGGCACCCAGCATAGAACTATAGAAAGGTTTAAGTTATAGGCTGCATTGATAGTATTAAGAAGCTTGTTGAAAACAGTGTTTTTGCTGTACTTGCCACAGGACAAGGCTGTAACTACGCTTCAGGAATCTGTGTACACTATAGACCTTTGTATCTTGTGTTGTATAATGTGCTCAATAATTAGCAGTATTCCAAACGCTTCAGCCGTAAAAATGCTGGTATGTGTATGTAAGGTCTTGGTGCTGGAGAAGTTTTGGCCGTAGGCTGCACAGGATACAGATGTTGAAGACTTTGATCCATCAGAGAAGAAGGCGGTTGAACGATATTTGTGCTCAAGGGCCAAAAAATGTTGCTCTATTAGCGCATTTGGACAAGTTTTCTTTTTTAAGTCTTTAAAGGACCAGTCACAAGTGGCCGGACGCTGCTTCCAAGGGGCAACGACTTCAGCATGGTCAATTTTCTGCAAATCCGCGAAATTAATTTCAAGTTTTTCTGCAACAGGTTTTATTGCCAGTGGAAACGGCGGGGCGATTGAGGGCCGGTTTACATATAGCTTTTTTGTAGACACATCATTTATAAGCGCTTTGCATGGGTGCTGCTTCAGGGACATGATTCGGATTGCATAGGTGACACCTAGATATGTGCCCTGATAGTCCAGAGGCCACTGATCCGACTCTGCATAAAGGCTTTGTACAGGGCTGGTACGGAAGGCACCAAGGGCCAGGCGGATGCCTAAGTGGTATACAGGGTCCAATAGCTTGAGTGCGGTCTTTGATGCTGACTGGTATACTATGCATCCATAATCTATGCGTGACACAACCAGGCTTCTAAACAGAGCTATGAGACAATATCTGTCTGTCCCCCACGATTGATGGGATAAAATCTTTAAAAGGTTCATAGTCTTAAGGCATTTTAGTTTCAGTTGTTTTATATGCTGGATGAAGGTGAGCTTAGCATCGAAGATTACACCGAGGAATTTTTGTTCTTTAGCAATGTTTAGGCTTTGTCCATTCATTATTATGCTA
Organism: Rhipicephalus sanguineus; assembly: GCF_013339695.2. Taxonomy (NCBI): domain Eukaryota; kingdom Metazoa; phylum Arthropoda; class Arachnida; order Ixodida; family Ixodidae; genus Rhipicephalus; species Rhipicephalus sanguineus. Next base: position 75,857,504 of record NC_051178.1, on the reverse strand, counting down.
GGGTCAGGATGTATCCCTCTTCGCCTGGAGAACAATACAGCGGTAGTCTAACCGGTGTTAAACTTAAACCCATTTTCATCAGCCCATTTCGAAAGTCGGTTAACACCTAGCTGTATCTGGCGCTCGCATATGGTCAAGTTGCAGGATTTGAAACTGATTTGAATGTCGTCCACATAGACTGAATATGATATCGCAGACGGTATTACATGACGAAGAGAGTTCATTTTGACTATAAAAAGTGTGCAGCTCAGTACTCCTCCTTGCGGTACTCCATTTTCTTGAAGAAATGTGCGCGATAATACACATCCTATTCTTACACGAAACTTCCTTTCAGATAGGTAGTCTCTTAGGATGTTAATCAACCTACCACATATTCCGAAGGACGATAAGTCTTGCAGGATTCCGTATCGCCAGGCAGTGTCATACGCCTTCTCTAGATCAAAGAAAACAGAAAGGCAGTATTGGTTGTGTACAAAGGCATCACGTACATATGACTCAAGCAGGACAAGATTATCAGTTGTGGACCTAGCTCTTCGGAAGCCAGATTGGCAAGGATCCAATATACCGTTATATTCCAGATAATGGATTAAACGGCGGTTGATCATTTTTTCAAATACTTTGAGTAGGCAGCTTGTCAGTGCAATAGGCCTGTAACTATTCACAGAGGAAGGATCTTTACCGTGCTTTAGGATTGGAAGGACAATTGCCTCTTTCCAAGCAGAGGGTATGTTGCCAGTATCGAAAATTTTGTTGTAAAGGCCTAAAAGGCAGTTTAGGGTTTCGTTGGGGAGATTTTCGATCATTTCATAGGTAATTGTGTCAGAACCAGGCGCTGAACTTCCACAAGAATCTAGAGCGAGCTTGAGTTCATGGAGTGTTAGTGGTTGGTTATATCCATCTGATAGAGGCCTGTTCGGACGCAGAGGTACACTTTCATCTATGCGTTTATGGTGTATGAACTTCTCGGTATAATTTTCTGAGCTTGATACTTTCTCAAAGTGTTCGCCAAGAGTGTTTGCTTGTTCTTCTATTGTGTTACCGGAGTCATTGACCATAGGGAAGGGATTTGGGTGTTGTCCTTTGAGTTTATGGACCCTATTATACACCTTGCGGGCATCTGTGTAAGAGTTTATTGAAGTGATATAGCGTGTCCAGCTTTCCCTTTTGGCTATACGGCGGATGCGCCTGCCGTTAGCTTTGCAGCTTTTGAAGTTTATCAAGTTTTCTACTGTTGGGTACCGAGAGAAAATGCTCCATGCTTTGTTCTGGCATTTCTTTGCATTTTCACAGTCCTCATTCCACCATGGTTTTGCATTGTTTTTATTTGCGCTAGACTGAGGTATGCACTTGTTAGCAGAGTTGAGGATGTATTCGGTGATATAGCTAGCCAGCTCTTCTACACTTAGGTGGTCCACCTCTTCGAGGCGCAGTGTACACAGCTCTCTAAATTTCACCCAGTTTGCACCGCGCAAGTTCCATTTTTTGGGGTAAGCTGGTCTCTCATGCCATTGTCTAGTTTCTAAAAGAGTAGGAAAATGGTCACTCCCATATGGGTTATTAATAACTTTCCATTCTAGGTAAGGTAAAAGTGACGGTGATCCAATAGCTAAATCTATGCATGAATATTTATTGTGAGTGGTGCTGTAGTACGTTGGTTCTGCCTTGTTGAATAGACAGGCTCCAGATAAAAGCAGAAAATTTTCTATTGCGCGACCTCTCGCATCGCATCTCGAATCACCCCATAACGTACTATGAGCATTAAAATCTCCTATTGGGTGATTCCATGTAAGATCGAACAAACGATGGCTGGTCGACCTCTCAAATTTATTTGAAAATTTTATATATTATTGCCCGATGAGTGGAAAGAAGAGATCCGCAATTTGTTTTGCCGCCAAAAATTTTTTCGAACCACAGGAAATCAATAATGACGAAGAGGTGGAGTGGAGCCCTCATCCGCTCTGCTGTTTTGGCCAACTTTCGTTATGAATTGCACAAAATATATTAAAGTTAGGTAGCTGAAATTTATTTACCTAAATAGATGCATGTTTTTGCTTCTGCTCAGGTATTTTTAGTTTTTATGTGTAATGTAGATGTTTTTATAAAAAACCTCAAAAATGGCCCAATCGGCAAAATTTTCTTTACTTTGAAGGTCTTTATCTCAAAAAAGCCTTGTAGCAGAGCGACAAAAATTCTGCATTACGTTCTTCGCATGCTAATCTACCAAACTGCAAAATCTTGTATTTATATAACTTTTCAGTAAAGCGATATGATCGGGCTAACTTCAAGAAAACACCGAACAATGAAAACTTCTGACGACAATTAAAAAAAAACCCATTTTTTAAATTTCTTAAACTTTGTCCACTTATTCTCCTCCACATCAGCTTTCACAATCATTAAAAACATGTTGCATAATGTCGTTGCACTAATGGTTACGGCCCCTCCAATGAGACCCTTTGGCAAGGATGGGCAATTCCGACTTCTTGCCCAGCAAGTGTATAAAATGCAGGCAGGATTGAATTTTTAATAGTATACGTTGTTGGGCTACTTGGTTCATAATCTTCAAAATTGGCTAGCGCGAAAATCGACAAGGACTAAGAAGGAACACTGATGAACACTAGCGCCTGTCCTGTACATCAGTGTTCCTTCTTAGTCCTTGTCGATTTTCGCGCTAGCCAATTTTGAAAAAGGATTGAATTTCTTTTTATTAAAAGGCCAGCAGGTACCTAAAAAGGTGTCGCCGGCACTGAAGACGTTAATTTTGAAAATATTTGGTCACTGCAGCGGCCACGAGCGCGGGGCTATCGACCAGGCGCGCGCGCACCCGAGATGCTCGTTGTAAGAGACGGCGCAGTGAGAGCTCGTTTTCGCGTCCTCACACCGATTGAGTTCCAAACAGCAACACCTCTCGGGTGACTTGAACGCACGTGCACCGGTAGTCGCAGTGATCTGGTTAATTGCGTCGATTTCATTTTCAGGGGGCATAAGAATGTCATCATTAAACTGTGCGTTCCGTGAAGATCTTTCATTGCAGTGGTAGCAAAAGCACGCGTAGCACAAGTAGTCCGTCTCACTGACAGTCACTGATCTTTCGGGCGTTAAACGTTCCTTCAAAGCATTTATGTCTAGGTCGGTAACTCTGCGAAATTTTGGCTTCTTTGCAATAATTAAAGGAGTACTGACACGATTTTGAGACATCGCAAAAGGGACACTTTTTGCTTCGTTGGTATGCAGTGTCCACGCTGTCCACACACTGGAGTCGGAGAACACGTATAAAATATTTTAATTTGACTTTGAAGTTTTCGTCGCTGAGCATATGCAAGCCAGCCACACTGCAAGGACATTATCCCGACAAGTCAAGACAGTTCTTCCGAGTTCGCGAGTTCTGCGTCCTGCATGCAGCCTAAATCGTATAAATCACTGTCAGGGTCACTGGACGACAATTCACTCATCGTTGTCTATTGCACCACGAGCAGATGACGGATTTCCCGCTAGTACGTCGCGAATTTCTGTATCTCCGTGACGTCACACTGCTATGAAACGACACTGAGAAGCCACCCCCTCGATATCTAAACCGAAAGTGTCTTTTTAAGGTGGCGCTAATTAAAATATATAGGATGCATCCCTAGGCACGACAATAGTCGTTTTAGGTTTCTCGACACCAGTATTTTTATTTAGAGCAACAATCCGAATTTTTTTTAAATTCGTGTCAGTACTCCTTTACCTTTCTAAGCACAAGAAGTTTAGTCTCCACAATAGACTCTTCAGAGCTATACTTTCTCGTCATGAGACGCACAGGAGCAGTAGAGTAAGAGCAAAGCACAAGAATTATCCGCACCGAATGAAGTGTGAACAGCGCACCGAACGCGCGGCCAGTTCACGCCGTCTGCTGCCGACATCTAATATAGACAAGCGCATCCGGTTACCGATAGTATTGCTTTTCTTTCCTTTGACAATTCATATTTTGCTTTGCCACTGGAGTGCCACGTTCATGCTTTCCACTGATCGCAACTGGCGCAGCGCAGTTTCTGTGGCACCAGCGTGCGTGAAGCGAGCGCTCATATAGCTCCCTTATAGAGTTTTCATCTTGCATCCATCTCCGCCGTGTTATCAGCGCCTAGCTGAGATGCGAACAGAGGGCGGATAGAATAGCGAAGCTCCAGTGCACGTGCGTTCAAGTCACCCGAGAGGTGCTGCTGTTTCGAACTCAATCGGTCTGAGGGCGCGAGAACGAGCTCTCACTGCGCCGTCTCTTAGAACGAGCATCTCGGGTGCGCGCGCGTCTACTCGGTAGCTCCGAGCTCGTGGCCGCTGCAGTGAGCAAATAATTTCAAAATTTACGTCTTCAGTGCCGGCGACACCTTTTTAGGTACCTGATGACCTTTTAATAAAAAGAAATTCAATCCTGCCTGCATTTTATACACTTGCTGGGCAAGAAGTCGGAATTGCCCATCCTTGCCAAAGGGTCTCATTGGAGGGGTCGTAACTATTAGTGCAACAACATTATGCAACATGTTTTTAATGATTGTGAAAGCTGATGTGGAGGAGAATAAGTGGACAAAGTTTAAGATATTTAAAAAATGGGGTTTTTTTTTAATTGTCGTCAGAAGTTTTCATTGTTCGGTGTTTTCTTGAAGTTAGCCCGATCATATCTCTTTACTGAAAAGCTATATAAATACAAGATTTGGCAGTTTGGTAGATAAGCATGCGAAGAACGTAATGCAGAATTTTTGTCGCTCTGCTACGAGGCTTTTTTGAGATAAAGACCTTCAAAGTAAAGAAAATTTTGCCGATTGGGTCATTTTTGAGGTTTTTTATAAAAACATCTACATTACACATAAAAACTAAAAATACCTGAGCAGAAGCAAAAACATGCATATATTTAGGTAAATAAATTTCAGCTACCTAACTTTAATATATTTTGTGCAATTCATAACGAAAGTTGGCCAAAACAGCAGAGCGGATGAGCGCTCCACTCCACCTCTTCGTCATTATTGATTTCCTGTGGTTCGAAAAAATTTTTGGCGGCAAAACAAATTGCGGATCTCTTCTTTCCACTCATCAGGCAATAATATATAAAATTTTCAAATAAATTTGAGAGGTCGACCAGCCATCGTTTGTTCGATCTTACGTGGAATCACCCTATTATCACATAAGGTTCCGGTAGCTGATCAACCATCTTTTCAAACTCTATTTTGTCGAACCTTTCGTCGGGGGATATATACATGGAGCAAACAGTTACCAGGTGATCGAATAAAATAGCCCGAACAGCCACAACCTCGAATGAGCTTTGTAGCGCAATGTGCTGGCATGCAACTGACTTTTGCACAATGATTGCCACGCCTCCTGACGAGGAGTTGCCACTATTCCGATCTTTCCGAAAAACCACGTATTGATTTAGGAAGTTCTGGTGGCTCGACTTTAAGTGCGTTTCTTGAACACAGAACACTCTTGGCTGATAATCATTTAGTAAGTCTTTGACATAATCTAGGTTATGAAATAGGCCTCTGGCATTCCATTGCATTATTTGTGTGGACATTTTGAGAAAAATGTACGTGTTCTGCGTTCAGCACTAGGGAAGTGTAGGCTGTTGATGTGAGATAATTTGCTTCAAGAAGCAGGACCGTCGACAGGCCCCGTTATTTGCTTTTTTGTTTTCTTGGCGCGGTCGAGAGACCTGCGCCGGTCTTTCGGTACCAGAGGTACCGATGTGGTTTCCATTGCCTCCTGGGAGGCACTGGATGCCCGCACGTGCGAGCTGTTAGTTCGAGTTTCGGGCCTCGCCTGGCGCGGCGAGGCCTTGAGACCCGACGACCCTGGAGTCGCGGGGCTCTGTTCACTGGTTGGCGGAGTAGATTGTACTACTGCCGCCTTGGGGGCAGGCGCCACAGCCTGCGGCTCGCTCTGCGCGGGCCCGGCAAGGGGCGGAGGCCGGTGCGACGCTGCCCCCTGACGCGCCACATCGGCATAGGTTGTACCATGAAATGGTGAACATCTCCTCCTGGCTTCCCTGAAGGAGATATTCTCTCTTACTTTCAATGAGATGATATCTTTTTCTTTTTTCCACGCAGCACAAGCTCGTGAGTACGCTGGGTGGTCACCACCGCAGTTGGCACAATGACATGGAGAATTACAGTTATCAGAAGTGTGGTCTTTCGAGGCACATTTCGCACATGTGGATTGCCCTTTACACACAAGGGATCCATGGCCGTACTTTTGACATTTAAAACACCTTCGCGGGTTCGGTACGTACGGCCGAACTCGTAGTTTAGTGTAGCCTGTTTCTATGTGCTCTGGCAGTTCGCTTGATCCAAATGTGAGTATAATGTGCTTTGTCGGTTTTTCTGTGTTGTCCCTTCTTATCTTTATTCGTTGCACGTTTACTACGTTTTGGTCTTTCCATCCGTCGAGAAGCTCAGCGTCACTTAGGTTCAGCAGGTCATCGTCAGAGACGACGCCGCGAGTGGTATTCATAGATCTATGTGGGGTGACTTTGACAGGGATGTTTCCAAAAGATGTCAGGTTTGGGAGCATTTCATACTGCTTCTTGTCTCTCAGTTCTAGTAATAGGTCGCCACTAGCCATTTTCGAGGCCTTGTAGCCTGGTCCCAGTTGCTCTGTTAGGTTTCTTGCTACCATGAATGGCGAGATTGTTCTGGCTTTTCCATCCGACTGTTCACTGTGTATTACATGGTATTTGGGGAAATGTTCATTGGCATTTGGGAAAAAAATGGTGGTTGCTTCGGTGCGTAACCTTTTCAGGTTACGATCAGGTTTGGAGGAGTATGCATTTAACATAACAGTTATCTTAATTTCGGCAGCGGTGCGGGCCGCCCACCACCGAGCCCAACAAGGGGACGTGGCAGGAGATGCTGGGCAAATCCTGCCATCGCCAGCCGTACAACGCTGCTATAACCGAATATGGAGCAACCAAGACTGGGTACCCACACAAGGTTAACCCTTGCCGCCTAGAAATTGGAAGTAAATGGAAAAGAGGAGAGGACAGGACAGATTTAAAGTGAAAGAGAAAGACGAAGATGAGGGGAGAGAGAGACAGGAAGAGGCGACTGCCGATTTCCCCTGGGTGGGTCAGCCCAGGGGTGCCGTCTACGTGAAGCCGGGGCCAAAGGGGTGTGTTGCCTCTGCCGGGGGGCCTTAAAGGTCCAATCACCCGGCGTCGGCTCAACCCCCAGGATCCCCTTTTCCCCGGACACGGCAAAGCCACGCACGGCGAGGCGTGGGAGGGGGTCGAAACCCTCCCGTTAGCTCGGGTCCGTGGTGTCGCTACACACCAAACGCCTGCTTGCGCAGACGCCCCTGCGGGGAGTGAGCAAAGCAGAACTAAAATATCGGCAAATAGTTCGAGATTACGCGGCAAAAAATAAAAAAATAATACATTCTAGTTTTCAGATTCGAGAGTTTTATGCGGATGTTCCTTTTTTGGAACATTGGCGTTTCACAGTGTCGAAAGCAGCGTGGACGCGCGCGAGCATGTCGCCTCGTTCTTTTTCTTTTTTTGGCTTGTTGATGGCGCCCTCTAGGCGGCGCTTGGCAGAAACTTGAACATTAGCTTTCCTGGGCGTCATTTTGAGTTTGCCAGGCACGTGGAAAGAGCAGCATTGAACTGCAGCGCCTAGCCGCATCAATCCCCGTGAATGTAAGTAGAAAACGACCTTGCGGCTGGTTTTATTATTGTAGTACTGTGCTTTACACCGCAATAACTTTCCTTGTAGCTCATGGCACAACGCTTCCTCACTTTGGAGGCAGCAATTGACCTTTTGTTGAGCCTTCCCGATGACGAACGCGAAGGCGCGTGTGTATGCCAATTGCCGTCTCTTGAAGATGGCAATATTACTGACGAGGAGCACGTGAACGAAAACGACTTTTCTGAAGTTGTTCTCGATGATGTTTGTGGGCACGTTGAAGTTATTCAGTGCAGCGATGAAGACGTTGATTCGCGTTCTGCATGTTCGAGTCCTGAGCCACGACGAAAGAAACCAGCGGGGCGGCAATTCACTGCTGGAAAAGGACGCAAAGCTTCAATGAAGGCTCGGAAAACAAATACTCCAAAGCGATCCCATACACCAGTATGGGGCGACCGTGCTACGTTTGACAAAACACTTCCCAGCGAGAGTCCTCCGTTGTTGCTAGAGGCATTTCGTGAGCTTGGGAACATGAGCCCATTTATGCTGCTCAGCAAATTTATTTCTGCGGAGTATCTTTGTTCACTTGCTGAACTGACTGCAAGATCGCACTCCAAAAGGGGGAGGAGGTGGACGTCACAGGAGTGGACATAGGTCAGTTTTTCGGCCTCTTACTTTCAGCGGATATCACTCCGTTCCGTCTGATGACTCGTATTGGAGCACTGCAGAAGACCTTTGTGTGCCTATAGTCGCGACAGTGACGGCCCGCAATAGGTTCCGGCAGCTGAAGAGGTTCTTTTATGTTGTTGACAACACTCAGTCGAAAACAGGCGAAAAGATAGGCAAGATTCAGCCGTTTTACGACGAAATCTCCAAATGTTTCCGCCAGTTTGGAGTGTTCAATGAAAGCCTCAGCATCGACGAGTCAATGGTGCCATATTATGGCCACCACTCGTGCAAAATGTTCATTCGCGGTAAACCCATTCGATTTGGGTATAAAATATGGATAATGTGCTCTTCGAATGCAATGGAAATATATTGTGGGAGGAACGAGGACGACAAGACACCTCTAGAGATCAGGGTTGTTAGCAATATGGTATTGCCCTTATAAAAATGGTTCTTGAATTTCTGATTACATCTTGATATGTTTTTGATGACGCATCAGAATGTAATCATAAACTCGAGAGCTAGTGACTTTTATCATCAAGATGGCAGCAGGCACTTAACAGAGAATACACTTCACAAATTATGCAGAAAAAACTACGCAGATTTTCAGCATGTATGCCTGATGTATAAACACTAAAGACATTTAACATTAAGTTCACAGCAGTCACTTAGCAGAGAATACTCAGTATACGATTCTAATTTTTGTGCAAAAAAATTTCCTAGTATAAGTTAGCTATATCGCTTACGAGATGTACACGAACGTTGAAGCCTATTCGCAATGCACACAGACGGTTGCGCCGCGTAGCGGCCGGCGAGAGCACAATTTCAAAGAGTATGGCGCATTGTAATGGCTGTTACAGAGTGGCTCCAGGCGCGTTTCTCGTTGGTTAGCAACCTCTATCTACGCGATGGAAAAAAAATTTAAAAGCAACAGGATGTGTTGCGTGCCTCAGTGCACGAACCGAGCGGTGAAGGATGAGATAAGCCTTCATTCGTTCCCGCTGGACGCGCGACTTAAGAAGGAGTGGGTGGTGAAGCTCCGGATCGGCAAGCCCGTGACGCCGCCAATGAAGGTTTGCAGCGCACATTTCATCTCCGAAGACTTCTTCTGGAGCAGCATTGGTAAGCCAAATGCTTATTGTTGACATTGTTCCCGAAAGCACAAAGATTACGCTTTTACGATGTTGTAACAGCTTTCGTGAACGGCACGTTCAATGCGGGACGTAAATACACGCTAACAAGTCGCTGCCTATCTATGCCTTACGACGCCCGATCGCTCCCGCAACAATTGATTGTTATTTGTAGAGCGGTTAGGCAGCTGGTGTCTGATGTTCTGGCGTCAGCAAAAAATGAACGGCGTGTTAATCCTGAGAACCGGTCGATCGTTTCAAGAGATTATAATGTGCGATTGCGCTTTGAAGCATCTTTCCACGTGGGCCCTTCGATCGCAATCAAGGCCAGTCCGGATCGGATTTCGCGATCGACACTGGTCGCTGCTTCACGGCCAAAGCCTATCCGAATCGAGTTTAGCGTAGACGTCACCCAAACCGCAATCATATTGATCCCAATCGGGCCTGATCGCAAGTGACACTGTAGCAGCAGTTGATCTGGACCGAGCACAATACGAATCGGCCCTGATCGCGCGAGAAATTCCCTAGTGCCACCGGTATTACTTTTCAGCGCGATAGCTTTATCACTGGTTTTAAACAGTCTCCTCTAGAGTGATTGTGTAAGTGTGCATTAGCACTTTGTTTGAATGAAGAAATTAATCAATTTAATTTTATTCCTACCCATGGCAGCTGCACTTTTATGAAGGCAGAATTAAATAAAACGCTTCGGTACCGCGCACTGGATGCTCTTTTAACACCAAGGTAGTCGAAATGTGCTTTTCTGTAATGCCTCAAATCAGATTGTCACTGTGGCACGTAAAAACGGATATCGTTTCAATTCTCATTTTGTGTAGACCCCAAAGTGTGGACGCCTAATCGAAGACGGCTGAAGAAGACTGCTGTACCTTCACAGAACTTGCCCGCAAGAACCCATGACAAAAAGAAAAAGGACTTGTCAAGAATACAGGAAGCAGCAGCGCGAGATGCCCGTGCCTCTGCTAGACATTGTCATGGTATGTTGTTTCATAGGTTAAAACACCTATGCTTCTTCAGTGCAGTAAAAATACATTATTCATGCTGTGTTATTGCTAATATTTATTATGACATGCCACGTAGGGCACACAAGAAACCTTGGAAGGCTGTGGATTTGATCATAATTGGGTGGCACAGTAGTATATTGTTTTAGTTGGCATTTGCTTTACTACTTTGAGAAAGTTTTGCTGATAAGCCCGTAGAAAGTCAAAGGTGCAATGTCAATCTAATTAAGTTCTGTTCAGGAAGTAGTGCAAGCTGTTCAAGCACTCCTGGCTGTCAGCCATCTCCACAGTATCCATAGGCAAAGGTTTCATCTCTTCTAGATTTATTATGGTTCTAACTTCTTCTGCAATCACCATGATGCTTTCACACACTTGCAAAACAATGCTACCAGACATTATGACTACCACTGCAGTGTGGGTCATCGAACTGATAGGAATGCAGACAACCAAACTCATGGAAAGTGTCATATGTGCATGCCACACTAGTAGCAACTGGTTGCAGTGTGAACTCGACACAAGGACAAACGAAGGCACAAAGAAGACACACACGGAGCGCTTCTTTGTGCCTTTGTTTGTCCCTCTGTCGAGTTCACGCTGCAACCAACTGCTTCTAGTTATCTGCTAACAAGCCAACTTCGCAACTCTCGTTGACATCACTGGTGTTTGCATCTTTCAAGATGCATTTCGTGATGTCTTGCAGCAATAAACTGGTCTCAATCCATGTTCCACTGCACAACCTCTGCCTTGGTACACACTGGTAGTTGCACTGCAGCTGCATTAGTACACACAAACAAACGCCATAAAAATGCATCTGGCCGTTTTCACTACTGACTTTTCTCTTTCGTCATTGTAGCACAACGAGGGAATAAATTGTTGTGCATCTGTGCGTTGCAATAACATGCGAAAGAAACTTTTAAAGTGCTTGCGTCTTGCAAAAATACAACAGCTGCCTGCAGGAATGCATGGTTAAGGAACAGTAAACAAGCCAGGCTGACAGGCAGCCAATAGTTATTGCGCTGTAGGTTTATTTGACTTCAAAGGGCTGATGTGCATCTCTGAGTGCACGTTGTCAAAAATTACCAAAAAAACTAACAAGGCATAGAAAGTGGCATGTGACATTTTGTCCAAACTGCATGTTCTTATGCTCCAGCTCTAGAAGCAGTGAAGAAATGGCAGGACAGAAATTGAGAGCTTTCGGTTACACACCTACCTCTCTGGATAAATTTGCTTGTGGGTAGTAATGACAGTTGGTCACGAAATGCGGTAACACCAGGCGTAGGTTGGCAAAACATGTGGAGCTCACTCAGACTAACTCATTAAATAGTATATTTTGCCTTTAGGGCTTACTCGGACTCAGGCTCACCAAAATTTTTTTCAATCGGACTCACTCGGACTCAAATTCACCAGAATATTACTCACCGCAACTCACTCATGCACAGACTCACAGCTCCGAGTCTGAGTGAGTGCACTCGTGAGTGAGTTTGCCGACCTGTGATGCCAGATAATATTCAGAAATTCAAGACATAACAGGGTTAATTTTAAAGGATTACTCACATGGCTAGACTCTGTCATTGTAAACAAGAATAAAAATGTGGTGGTCAGTCTAGCTGCTTGCACTCATGTGGTGCTAGATAATGCAAACCACATCTCCAACCATATAAAGTATACTCATGTCGTTCTATGGCCAAGATAAAGCGGTTTTCAATCAATCTTGAATATACACTGGCTCAGGCTTGCATATTTACAGTATCGTAAATACACCCTGAGCTGTCACTGTTCCTGCATACTCTTTTGCAGTGTGGAATGTTTATGAATTCTTTCATTTCACTTTTGTGCAGAACCAACTTCTCAAGGAACATGTCGGGAACCTGCCCGAGCTGTGCATGGGCTACCTTGTGAAGAGAACCCCGATGATGACCTATATGATGTAAAGGCTCAATTACATGTTGTAATGTGTATTGCCATTGTAGCTAGATGCATCCAGGGAGAAAGCTTGGCAACCGAGATATGCATTTCTGCTAACCAGTGAGCACAAGTTCATGTCAATAGCTTAAAGCACATACCCCTCAAGGTTTCGTTACACCCTCTGGCAACTTTTTCACCATAATATGCCATACTCTGATCTGACCCTTTATATATTGCGAGGTATACAGAAGGGAAATTATACAAATCAGCTCATGGCATGCAAAATAACTTGTGCAATATCATCATACATGAAGTGAAGGTTTCCATTGCATTTCAAAGAGGCTCCAGGAAAGTAAAATGCCACATTTCACTTCTTCCAAGAAGTCAAACTCTTGTTTCAGAATAGTTGTGTCGCTGCAGCATGTACCTGCAATTCTCTCGTATTTTGCTGTGTAGGCAAACATCTCAACATGTCATGTTATTACGGAAACAATGAGTCAGGTAGCTGATAGAATAAGTAAGCAGTGAAAAGCCACAACACTGGTAGGCATAAATTGATATAAACAGTATAAGATCTTAGCATCCCACTATAGCACGCCTCATCACCCACTATGCGGCTGTGCATACATATGACCCTATCAAGTATTTAAAAAAATTACAAAGACAAATTAGCTAAGCTATTGCTTTTTTATTGCAATGAATCCAAAATGAGTTAAATCAGTGTGACACTATTTCCGCCAAATGCCCAAAATAGCTCTAAAGCAGAGACTAGTATATCAGAAGATTCGTAGATGTGTTTTCTTGACTTGAATCGGTCCTTACGGGAAAACTTTCTTGCACGCAGGTACGACAGCATGGCCAGGAAACTGCATCACAACCATGTCCTAGTGGTGCAACTGGTACAGCTGCTTCCTCACTAGACCAGGAGGCTGCAGAAGCCCTTGTTCAGCTTTCACAGTTCATCCAGAATGTACCAGACATGTGTACACAAGACAAGAGCATCCAGGTCGATGTGGACTCCTTTATGGGGAAGAAGTTCAGGCTTGTAGATTTACTCACATCAGACAACATTGTTCTTGCTTTTACTGGTGTATCAATGAATCTGCTGATAGCAGTTAGTAATGAAGTAGGCAGAATTGAAGAGGCAGTCACTGAAATGTCAACTCTTGAACGCGTTATTCTTGTTCTTGTACGTTTGAAAACGTGTTTACCCTTTGTGTGTTTGGCCCCCCTATTTTGTGTGAGCAGAACAACTGTCTCTCGCCACTTTTACAGCACACTTCATAACCTTGCAGCGGTTCTGGAATCTGCAATTCCATGGCCAGATAAACAGGAAATTGCAAGAAATCTGCCACAGTGCTTTGAAGAATACAGGGACGTACGTGTTGTGCTAGACTGTACTGAGGTCACAGTTGAAAAATCGCACTGTGCTTCGTGTAGAATTCTAACGTATTCGCATTACAAGGGAACGCACACAGCAAAGCTTCTTGTTGGTGTCTCGCCTGCTGGTTTAATCACTTTTGTCAGCCGTGGTTTTGGAGGCAGAGCGTCAGACAGAGCCTGCGTTGAAAAATCGGCAGTTCTAGCAAAACTCAACAGTTTTGAAGATGACGTAATGGTTGATAAAGGTTTCAACATAGACGTATTATGTGAAAACCTCGGGCTGGGGGTTGTGCAGCCTCCATTTCTTCGTGGACAGCTGCAGTTCACCGCAAAAGACTCAGAAAAGACATTAAAAATAGCCAGGGCACGTGTGCACGTCGAGCGGGCAATCCAAAGGATGAAACTTTTTAAAGTTCTGAGGGAACCTGTGCCTTGGGAAATGGTTGGTGCCCTTGATGACATATTTATTGTGATTGGTGGAATTGTAAATCTCTCCACTCCTATTCTCTCTGAGAAAAGGTTCTAGTGAAATTATGGACGAATCTGTTGTGTCCGCAAGCGAATTTTCTGCTGCTTCTAGCAGAAGTGACTCGGAGGATAATGTCAAATCATGAAAATATAGTTTGTATGATAAAAAACCGTAGAACGAGCCAGGATTGTAGTCAGGTGTTGATCAGTACGTTACGCTTTCTGGCATATCGATTTTTTACTCAGATTGAAATGTCGTGAAAATGTTGGCAATATTATATCTTTTCTTTGTAGTGTCGCAACAGTATATGGTAAAAATTTGGTGACATAACCGTCAACCAGCAGAGAGACGTTCAGTCCAAGAAAGCTACCTGGCCGTGACCTCAGAGTAGTGTTGCACAGTGAAGCGATATGTGTCACAAGGAAAATCGGCGTTTCGGGCATCTTTTTCACCGCGGAAGTAATAAGCAGGATTTGTGCTAATAAAAATGAGAGTGCGTGGTTGCAAATCTTATATAAGCAGTCTTATGCCAAAGTTGATGATTCTTGGGAAATTGGGATTCTTGGGTCACGGCCGCAGAAATGATGAATTTCATTTGCCTGCTGATCTTATGGGCATTGTCGAGCTTCCACGACTATACCTCGCCAAAACAAGTACATTCAGAACAAGTCCTACCGATTGACGAAGCGGAGAAAATACAAAAGGTGCTAAGAGGACAAGAAACTTGACTGGACAAATGCTACTTGTAATGCTTGTTTTGCCCAGTGGCACACCAACCTTAGAAAAAAATTTTTTTTACATCTCAGAGCTTTCAGGCATGGCTCCACCTACTTCGATAATGTCATACATTGAAATGGGAAGACTTTTTGTAACTTACACGTTTAGATTATTTTTATTGTGTGCGGGGAAGCCGTGCTCAATGCTACCTTTTGGTATGTGATTTTTTTATGTGCTGCTATTTACCATGCTTTGCTAAAATACCTATGGCTGAATAGCAAATCTATTCCTCTTCTCAATTATCTTTATTGTATTGCTGTGTTTCAAAAATTTGTAGAGGGAAGAAATGTAACCGTGTAACCTGATGGAGTAATGCAGTTTTCAGTGTGCACAAAAAAAAAACTTGTAACTCATACGCTTTTTGAGCTACACCAAACTTTCCTTTAATAAGAAAGCTGTTGGGCAAATATTTTGCTATCTTAGATTATTTTTCAATTTTTTTCCATGTTCGGGGTATAGCATTGAAAATATTCTATGCAATGTTCAATAAATCATATTAGAACTTGTTGGGCTAGTGGGTTACTTGTCATATTGAACATACTTAGCGCAACTTCGCACTCAAAAACACTCACATTTCACTCAAGAACACACCCCACACACAGCGCTTGACAATAAAGCTTGTTTTTTATTAATGCTCTTGCATATTATACCTTAATATGCACTTTTTGAAGTAATATCACTACAAAGTACAATCACTTCGCTCCATATTGATATATATTACCACACTGTATCTATCATGTTATTCATAACAAAAAATAATTACTGAAACATACAAAATGTGGCCAATTTTCCCACGGTCACGAAAGAGTAAAGAACTTAGCATGGCAGAGGAGGTATACAAGGCCAAATGCTACTGAATAAAAACACATGGACAGTTTATCCTTAAGCAAGTTCTGCAAGTTTGGGCAAAACGTGCTTGAAATACACGAATTGAAGCTTGCGGACCAGTTTGTCGATGTGGTCATCATTTCTGTGCACAGTTAATATCATTGTCACCAACTTCTCTTTAAACTTAGTAAGCTTAGTCTTGACCCTAACCTGTTTAGATGGCTTGAGATTTTCCTCTTAAATCGGTCACAGTACATTGCATCAAACGGTCATACTTCTTCATTTAACGCTGTGGACTCTGGTGTGCCGCAGGGATCAGTTTTAGGCCCTCTTCTTTTCCTAATCTACATTAACGACTTACCAAACGCTGTTTCCTCTAACATTTATTTTTTCGCAGATGACTGTGTTATCCTCCGCGAAATCTCGGATAACAACGATAACAGGTCTGTACAAGATGATATTAACGCTATCTCTAACTGGTGTGACGTATAGTTAATGCAACTTAACGTGACTAAATGTAAAACAATGCGTGTAACTCGTAACAATATTCCTTCGCCAAACTATTATCTTAATAACATTCCCCTAGAAGCCGTGACATCCTACAAGTACCTTGGCGTCTACATAACCTCGACACTTTCCTGGTCCTTACACATTGATAAGGTAATAAGCAATACTAACCGCATGTTAGGATATATCCGGCGAAATTTCTCTTCTGCTCCTTCCTCATTAAAATTAACCTTATATGAAACACTCATTAGGAGTAAAATAGACTACGCATCATCCCATCTGGGACCCTCACTCCGCAACCCATATTCAATCGCTTGAACTAATCCGAAATAATGCCACGCGTTTCATTTATAGTAATTACAGCCGAACATTAAGCGCAACTTCCATGAAAAACTCCTTACTACTTTCTCCCCTCTCATCCCGACGTAAGTGTTTTCGCCTTGCTTTATTCCGTAACTTATATTTGTACAATTCCTACCTGCGTGATAATCTTGTATCATCCCCTTCTTACATTTCCTCTTGCATTGATCATGTCCATAAGGTTGGGATAATGCACTGCCATTCCAGAACCTGTCACGAATCATTTATTCCCAGGACGTCTCAAGAATGGAACCACCTTCCCGGCACGATTGTTCCTATCTTTGAAACATATTTTTTTGTTTTGCTGCTGTACTTCTCGATGGCTAGTTGTTCGCAGTGTTTACCATAACGCGTTGCGTTATTTCCATAGAAGCTTTCGGAAAACATTTTTGACACCTTGCTTTCCCAAGATGTGGCATCTTTTGGTATGTATGTAAAATAAGCGTGACATTGCCTCCCTGTTATCCTCACTTTTCGTTCTCTTCGCCATTTTGTGTTGTCTTGATGCCTTGTTTCGGTGCACATTAGAAAAGCCTCCTCTTCAGTGAGCTGAATGTGTGCCTTGTAGACGTGCAGCTCCTCTTTTGCAAGGTCATTCTGTGAAAACTTATATATTCCCATCGCTGCTGCATCTCAAAATGCCACATCATGGAACATTAGTTGGCTGTATTTTTTCATTTCATTCTTCATGGTGTGCTTGATCAAAGTTCGCTCCTCAAGGGTGACACGCTCGTGAAATGAATTGCTTTCATTCTGATGCATCCTGCCCCGCTGATGTAGCACCAATGCACTCTGTTGCGCTGCGGCAATCAGCCGCTGCCGTACTTCCTCTTGTCGTTTTGGGTCCAGAATTGGCCGCAGTTACGACTGTACATGGCGCAGTTCTTTTAAGTTTACAAGCCTCATATAGTGGACTAGTCTTTAACTTGCCCAGGCTTGTGTCACATCAGTTGACGTCAGCAGGTCCAAGTTCTGGATGCCAGTCCTATCAATAAAATAAAACAAACCACAAAGATCACTTTTGATATCTTCTGCTCCTTTGCAGTGCTGCTTAACAGAATACTTGGGATCAAGTGCACCTTCTAGAGCATGTTCTGCAAAGTAACATGTAACGATGTTGCTTATGGCTCACTTTCAGAGACATGCCCATGCTGTTTCACAGTTATCTTGAACATTTTATTGCGCACATCAGTGTTGCTGGTCTTGATAACTTCTGTTTTGCACAGTATCAACACGTCTTTAGTAGTGATTCTAACATAAACCAAACAGCATAAAGAAACCATAGTTAAACATAAAATGACTTCATTCACTTGTTTGTAATTTTAGCTATTTATTACAAAACATTCATGTGCAACCTGTCTTCAGCTGCCTTGTTGAAGAGAGGCTAATTGCAAAAATGCTACAAAAGGTGAGCTCTTCATACAGAAATATTTTTTGACAGTGAAGCTTGTGGAATTAACATTCAGTGTCAACGAACAACTTTTCATGAGACAGAAGAAGCCACATCGATTTATACGATGGGCATCCCAAGCATTAGTGCACGATTGACTGCTTCAGCATTAGAGGCCATATGACATAAGTAGCAAAGGGAAAAGTACAACCACCTTTAATATTTGATTGCACGGCTTCGAATGGTGTGTATGCTACGCTTGAGAGTGGGGCAGGGACAGCTGCTGTAGAAAACGTTGGAGGAAGTTTACATGGTTCTGTTTTGCTATCTGTACGCTTGGTTGGTGTTTTATGCAATTGAATAAACAGAGAAAACTGCTCTTGCCTGTTCACGTGTAGCAGCATTGCAATGATATTTGGAAGCGTAGCGCTAGTAGACACGGACTAGAGGAAGACACACGGACACACAGACGGAAGCGCTCTAGCAACTGGTTTTTTTTTTTATTGAAAATCCGCCCTACATATATACATCGCTTTTATGGCCACGTGACAATTTCAGCGCAGTGACGAATTGAGGAACATAATTTCTTTTTCTGACAACACTATCGACGGTGTGCTCACACATTTCGCCCCTTCTTTGATTATGGTCTTTGCTTCGATGATTTCTCGAGTGCACTTATCTTTGTGGCGGCTGATTATGATACAATTTGAATAAACAGGTGAACAACCACAATCATTGCAATGTGTGTCCGTGTGTCTTCCTCTAGTCCGTGTCTACTAGCGCTACGCTTCCAAGTATGAATTTCCAACTCGCCCAAGAAACAGCACTCCTAAAATTGCAATGATATGTTTGCAACGCTCTGAGTTTCCGGCTTTGCAGGAGCAGTGGCCCTGCAGAAGAAAGTGGGTTATACACAAATACCACCTCTCAGGAAATGGTAACACCCATTCCGAATAAATATTGCACTACTACATTAGTCACTTTGACTTGGAAAGGGAAGCGGCTGCCAGACATCAGCTCGTATTTGCCAAACTTGGTTCACCATATCCACACATGTGCCATAACCACACAATGTTTACCTAAAGGTGCTGCAATTTAGTCAGTTATGCAAACATAAAATTTGCCAACTGAATTTACGTATTTCTAACAGATGTGGTTTAGCTTACAACCAAAATTTTGGTTGCTTCGGTAGTTATAGATCAAAGGAACATTGCATTATTTTGGAGAGCAGTATTTCTTGTGGGCTTACATTTTGTTATGAACCACTCTGCATCACGTGCGTGCACACACATCACACACAGTTCAGCCGCACTGTGCATGAATTTAGAGTATTTGATACCTTGGCCCGAATGAAATCAAATTCTGTAGTACAGAGGCGTAACTCGCAATACAGGAAAAAATGGCAAGGTACTGGCTGTTGCACATTTAAGGGAAAGCCCGAAGCGCATTGCAATGTGCTCCAAGTTTTCCCCTAAGTGTGAAACGGTGTGTACGTACACTGATTAAGGTTTTGGGTTGCGACTATTTGCGGCGCTATTTCTAACCCACGTAGGTTGTACGATACTGCTTTCAACCCACTCCCAACATCCTACTTCGTTTTTGTTGCAGTGGCAGGCGAAACGGAAGCAACAAACTTTTTGGGTGGCACGCTGAAGTGCGTCCTGTGCCTCGCTAGGCTCATTGCATCGGAACGTACTGGATCCGCAGCTGCGCGCCGTTCCTAGCTCTCTGGAATAGTTGCGTGCACGGACCGTATTCGATTATATCCACTTTAAACGAGATCGGCGTACCTTTTCTGTCCCACCCCGAAAACGCGCCCAAGCCATATCGTTCGTTTGGATACTTTAGCGCTGTACTACATCCTTCAGTAGGTTAAGTACGTCATTCGCGGTAAGATAAGCACGTACGCACTTCTTGTTGAGCACGCTATCACCTATATTTACACGGGGTGTGACGGCACGATGTGGAGCACGACGCGCTATCTGGCCGGTGTGGACATGTGTGCGACCACTGC